>NC_057862.1:694468824-694666324 GCF_019393635.1 Dromiciops gliroides
AGTTTTAGTGCCAGCCCCTCCTCCCCTTTCCACCCTGACTTCGGAGAGCCAAAGCTGTCCTGTGGGGTGACCTCCCCTGTGGTCCTTCTCCCATGGGAGGGGATCCTGGATTCTCCAAGATTGGCCATTCACATGACCGGAAGCTCCTTGAGGGCAGATGCTTTATTTCTGTTTTGTGCCCAGGGCCCCAGCCAGCAACTGGAATTTATCGATCCATCAGCGAGCTTTCATTTATTGGGCACCTACTGTATACTGGCATTGTGCTAAGAGCTGGGGAGACAAAGAAAAAGCCAAGATGGTCCTGGCCTTCGGGAGCTTATCAACAAGCACACCTGGGAGGCACCAGCAGCTGGGGGTATGAGAAAACAGTAGGTGCTTAATCAGTGCTTTTGATTCTTTGATGGGTTGATGGGAGGCCTAGAGGCCAGGACTAGGAGGGAGGAGCAGCCCTGCTGACCACATGGATTCTTCACAAGGTGAATGGATTTTCTTTTGTCCACAAGTAGCTCATGAAAACATCTCCTGGCCCACAGAAGTGGTGAGAAATGCATTGGGGGAGTCCACCCTCCATCTTGGGAGACCATGGACCCTTAAGGTGCTGTATGTGAAAGCTCAGAATCTGAGAGAGGGTGAGCTGGAATGAGGGTTCCAGCCTCTTTATTTTACAATTGAGAAAACTGAGGCCCAGGGAAGCTAAGAGTTTGTCCAAGGTAGATAGTGCAGAGGCAGGATTTGAACCCAGGTCCTCAGTCTCCTTTTGTGTGACCTTTCCCACTTCAAACCCCGTGTCCCCAGGCAAAGAGCTGTCTGAGCTCAGAGACTCTGCCTCATTTTCCTGTGTCTCTCTGCCCAGCTCAGAGCCTGGTGGACTGTAGGTCCCCAGTAAACCTTAGCTAGAGTTAGGGCTGGGCCTGGGGGTAGGGAAGGGGCCACAGTGGCACAGCCGATGACCAAAAAGGGTCCAGTTTCAGCCCCGTTGCCCTCACTATGGTGTTGCTCCCAGTGCACAGGGCATCTGCCGTGACTGGCACCTCAGTGCCATGAAGGTCCTGTCCCTTTCTAGGTGACCACCTTCTGCCACAAGCACGCAGCTCTCTCCTCTGCAGTCCCCTTCCCCCCATTACTTCCTAGCCCTCTTTCCCTCTGGGGTTTCCTGCTGTGACAATGCCCGATTTCCCGTTTCTCACCCTATAATTGCCTTGGAATCAGAATTTCTCATTAAGGCTCTGAATGTGAGAGCTGCCCCTGCCCAGGCTGTCACAGGAGCCTCCTGTCTTCACGGAATGAAAGGCCTGTGGGGAGGAGAATGGTTGTGAGAAGAGATTCCCTTTCTACCTGAGATTGGCGTAGTGTGGCAGCTTTGTTTGGCGCCATATTGGCTGGGAAGGTCAGGTGTAGACAGACGTCTTTGCCTGTGTCTATCCTCTGCTAGATTATAAACCCCCTGAGGGCAGGAGCTGTGTGTCATAGAATTGAAGCATTTTAGGCTTGGAAGAGGCCCTGGGGAAGAGAGACTGGCCTTGTTTGGCTTGGCCCCAGAGAGCAGGACCAGCAGTGGGTGCCTCAAGGAGGGAGGGCTGCCTCAGAGCTTTGGGTGGAACCAGAGCTGTCTCAAGGTGCAGTGGACTGCCTTTGTAGGTAGTGAGTTCCCTGTCACTGCAAGTATTCCAATGGAGGCTAGATGCTGTAGAGAGAAAGCTGATGCTCCAGGCAGGTTTTGGATGGAAGGAGTGCTGAGCTTCCAGTCAGCTGGAGGAAAGCCTGGCCGGCTCCACCCCAATGTTAAGGACAAATCTGAGATGAGACCCCCTCTAATGCCTTTTCCCCAACATCACTCGCCCTATTGAGCCACCTCAGCTTTCCCTAGCATTTCCCAGCCTGTGCCCTCACTCTGCCTCCTCATGTACTTTACAGTGATCCCCCAAATGCCCGATTAAAAATGGAATGTTAACAAAAGCCTTCTCCATGGGATGTGGGTGATTATCTTTGGGCTGCTGCTAATGAGGCCAAGGCCATTGGCGGGAGCCCAGACAGGGCCGATATCGGCTCAGCTCCCTTGTAGGCCAGATGCATGCCCTTGGCCTAGAATAGCAGCTGGACCCAAGCAGCCCCCCACAAAGGAAGGCCTTGTGGAAAGCTGCGAGCGACCAATTTTTCCAAAGTATTTCAAAGAAGGGAAAATACGAAATGATTAGAAACAAAACCCAACCCAACCCAGCGTATTATGACCAAAAAAGTAACCAAAATGACACCGACGATTACTGGCTCACATGCCTGCTTTCTCTTCACTCAGTCTTTCTGAGAATAAATGCTTCATAGAGGAGATCCTTGATACGAGAAGGGGGCAGGAGGACTTTCTCAGGCTATGTTCTCCAGCAGATCACAGAATTCTAAAACGAATCTAGTGGCATTCTGTCCCCTCCAGGATCAAATATAAAACTCTCCATTTGGAGCACAGAGCCTTTCACAACCTGCTTCCCTACGACCTTCTCAGTCTTCTTACACCTTCCTCACCCTTATGTTCTCCAAGATTGGGTGCCTCCGGCCTCCCCGCAGCTCTTCACACGAGACACTCCATCATTCAACAGAAGACATTTTCACAGGAGGTTGGAATTCTCTCCCTCCTTCCTATCTCTGCCTCCTGGCTCCCTTCACAATCTCCCCTGAAATTCCCCCTTAATGCTAATGCCTTTCCTCTATCAATGCCCTTCCAGCGATCCAATGACCATGGAAGATAATGAGATATGTATATACACATCTTGTTGTACGGAGTGTTTGTCCGTTGTCTCCAGCTTTATTAGATTGTGAGCTTCTCCAGAACAGGGACTACCTTTTGACTTTATTTTTATGACTTGGCACATAGTATGTGTTTAATAAATGTTGATTGATTGATTGATCGATTGATCGATTGAGGCCAAAGAACCCTTGGTGGCCATCTGGGCCAGTTCTGACTGAGAAGGAATCCTGCTACAAGATGCTCCCAGGTCAGGGGTGGGGACCCCACCCCTAGGCAGCCCCTTTCTCTTTGGGGTATCTGTGAGAGTTAGGAATGATTTTTTGGAGCTCAAGCCTAAATCTGTCCCGGGGCAAGCTGAACAGATCTCATCTCCTTCCATGGGACAGCATTTCAGAGAGTTAAAGTCAGCTTTCCTGAGCCTTGTCTCTCCTGCTCTCCGCGCCCCCCCCCCCCCCCAGGCTTCTCCTGGCTGAACTGTCACAACTTTACTTTCCTGTCATTGACTGAAGGGCGCTGGCCATAGGGCATCCCGCCATATGTTTTGTTGATTATAAAAATATCTGGTTCAGTGGTGTCAAATGCAGCCTCAGGGCCTCTCTCCTTCCATAGGAAGTCCCCTGTGTGTGTTTGTATGGTGTTGCTCGTGTGGTACCCAGAGCCCCAGGGAGAACTCTGTTCATGATTCTCTGGTTTTCAAGCTTAACCAAGGGATGATAATAATAATAATAATAATAAATAGCTAACATTTATATGGGCAGTCAGGTGGCACATTGGATAGAGTTCAGGGCCCGGAGTCAGGAAGATACCTCTTCCTGAGTTCAATTCTGACCTCGGATATTTCTCACCTGTGTGACTCTGGGTAAGTCACTTCACCGTTTGCTTCAGTTTCCACATCTATGAAATGAGCTGGAGAAGAAAATGGCAAAGCACTCTATTATCTTTGCCAAGAAAACCCCAAATGAGGTCATGAAGTATTGGACATGACTGAAGATGACTGAATGACATTTATAAAACATCTACTATGTGCTAGGTGCTGTTTGATGCTCACAGCTACCCTGGGAGGTAGGTGCTACTATTACCTCCATTTTACAGATGAGAAAACTGAGGTAGACAGGTCATGCAGCTTGTAAGTATCTGAGGCTGGATTTGAACTTGAGTCTTGACTCCTGGTCCAGCTCTGTATGCACTGCACTGCCTAGCTGCCATAAAGACTAGGCATAAAAAGACATAAAGCTAGGAGATAGATGCTTGCCACCAGCATAGAAGAACATCAGGGGTCCCTGTTGATTATGAGGTTCTCTTCATGTTCCTGCTTGTGGATGATGCTGTGCTGATTACGTGAAGCTCTGGACCAGTTTCTCATCCTCCCAAAGGACATCTGTGAGCACTGGAAGGAGGACAGCTTAACAATCCTCACGGGAATACTCAAGTGGATGAAGAATGCCCATTGTCCAGGCTTTGGTGGGCAGAAGAAGGGGCAACTCAAGAAGATTTCACCTATTCACAGGTGGTCTCACACACAGAAAAGGACTGTGAGCTAGATCCAACATTTAACAGGAATAAGAAAGAGCGATTGTATCATGGCACAATTCCCAGCTGTTCCATGACATTCACATTCATCCTTTTGACATGAATATTCTTCCCATGATACTATATGGCTCTAGTTCATACACAGAACACCACAGTTCCTGAGGAATCACAGTGGCGGATGGGCCTAGAGTCAACAGAGAGACACTGATGGGAGCCGGTCACCAAGGAGGACTCAGACCCAGGAAGTAGCATCAAAGATGCCATGGAAATGTGTGATGAGAAAAGAACACGAGAGTTAGCTGATGGGCAGCCCTAGCGCTGCCCTGCTGCTGTCTTGTCGTTCAGTCCTGGCTGACTCACAGCATGCCAGGCCCTTCTCTCCTCCACTCTCATAGTCTGTCCAAGCTCACGTGCATGGCTTCCATGACGCCATCCATCCACTTCATCCTCTGCCACCCCCTTCTCCTTTTGTCTTCAATCTTTCCCAAATCGGGGTCTTCCCCAGTGAGTCCTGTCTTCTCATTAGATGGCCAAAGTATTTCAGCTTCTGATTCAGTACTTGACTGTCCAATGAATAGCCTGAGTTAATATCTTTAAGTCTTGACTGATTTGCTCTCCTTGTTGTCCAAGGGACTTTCCAAAGTCTTCTCCGGCACCACCATTCAAGTGTCTCCAGCTCTCAGCTTCCTCATGGAGCTGCTGCCCTGGCCCCCATGTAAAGTGGAAAGTTTCCTATATATTGGGTAGATCCTCCGTGGGACTCATGACTGGATGTGGACAAGGGTCCGTACAGGAGGAGAGCTGGAGCAAGCAGTCACAGTTTGCATTGTAGAAGGGTAATGGGGGTGTGCTGCACATCCCCTTCACTTCAGATGGAATCACTTTCTTTTTTGGGGGTGTTGCTTACACAGACTTTATTTAGGTTCATGGGGTTGGGAGCAGTCCCTAGAAGGCACCTCAGGATAGCCTAAAGCAGGCACAGCTGTACCAGGAGCTAGTCTTGAGTGTCCTCCAGGGATTCCGGGCTGGCGCACAAGGGGCCTGTGCTTCACACAAACACAAAGACAAACTAGGGGTCCTCCAGTGGGAGGAGGGAGCAAGGAGGGAAGAGGGGAAAAGGCCTGGGCTGGATTCATCCGGGTCCAAGAGGTGCTTGGCTGCCCAGACTTAGTCAGGGGCTCCAGAGACACGCAGACCAAGGAAGCAGCACGGGCAGGCCAATCAGGGCACCTCTGGGGCTGCTCTAAGCCCAGCAAGCATGCTTCTGGGTGGGTGGGGGTGTGGGAGATGGGAGGGGGTCCTGCTTCATGGCCCCAGGGAGCAGCTCAGCCCTGTAGGTGCTCAGTGGGCCTCAGGGTTACTTTCCTCTGCACTATGCGGAGGTCGAACCAGAGATGAGCCGGGTAGTGGTGCATGCGGCTCAGATGGTCCGTCCGCTCCTCGGGGCTCATGAATTTGTCGGTGCAGCCCCACACCGGGCACTGGGAGTGGAAGGGGATGGGGCGGCTCTCCCGCGCGGCCGCCGCCCGGGTGGGCGAGGATGGCACGGTGCCGCGGCGCTCCAGGAGGTGGGTGTCCCGCAGCTGGTCCGAGGGGAACGAGCGGTGGCAGAAGGAGCCGGCGTTCTGGTGCAGCGTCTGGTAGTGACGCACGTAGCCGGCGGAGAGTCGAACACCCGATCGCAGCCCCCGATGTGGCAGCAGTAGGGGGGCATCCTGGTGGGGCAGGGGAAACTCCACGAAGACCCTGGCCCGGCCCGGGCCCAAGCCGGCCAGCAGCCTGGAGGCCAGCTCCTTTTCCCTCTCCTCTTCACCCCGCCCCCATCGCCTAGAACTGCCAGAAGTGGCTCCAATGGAATCACTTTCAAGGAAGATGCTGGGACCTAGTTCGGAGAGACAGGAGTCTTGGTGCGGGCGTGGTCATCGTCTATTGTCCCAATCCCAGCATTTCACGGTTGGAAGCAACCTTTTCCATCGGCTGCATAGCCAGCACTGTCCAGTACAGAGGGGCTTTTGCTTTCCTTCACTCTCACCTGAGGGTGAAAGACCCCCTCCCTCACAGCATGTGGGAAGTGGGGAAGGCCTGAGGACCCCCTCCCTTCCAGCCCTCTTAGGCCATTTGTGCCCAAGGGACAGGCTTTGGACTTTCATATGCATCCTTTTCAGTCCTGGGCGTAGAGGGTGTGCTCTCTGACCTGAGCTTGAGCTGAGGAGATCCAGAAGTCCCGGCATCCAGACCAAGTTTTGTGGCTGGGGAAAGCCTGAGGAGCAAGGGTCTGGGATGCTAGCCTGCTGAGGGTTTGGACTTCAGCTTGGTGGGATGGTGCTATATAGGAATTGAGCTAAACTGTAAGCTCAATCGCTCTTCCTTCCCCAGACACTGAGGTGTTATGGGGGCATAAGACCCTAAGGTATTGAGAGAAATGCTCATGATAATGTAATTTTTAAAAATAAGGATTGCTATCTTTGATTTCTTACATCATCATGGTCCTCCCCATTGTTCTTCCTCCTCCCCCATCCAGAGTCATTTTATGTAACATAGTATTTTCTTGGAGAGGAAAAAATGTCCTCATTCTACTGATTAACACATTGGAAAAGTCCCCAAACCCTTGCAATGTGTAATACCTGTAGAGCTCCCACCTGCATGAAAGGCCAGGCTGGGGCTATCTTTTCCTGTCTCCTCATTCAAGCCTTGCTTGATGTTTTTAATTCTGTTACGCTCACTTTTAATTTTTTAGAGTGTGATCATTGTTTCCATTTACTTGGTTTGGCTCCTTTTGGTTTGGCTGTCTGGGCTTCACTGCATCAGTTCATAGAGGTCCTCCCCGGCTTCTCTGCATTCATTTCACATCAATTCTTACAGCACAGTCATATTCCATGACATGGACATGCCACTCTTTGTTTAGCCATTCTCCCGTTGATGGCATCTACTGTGCTTCCAATTCTTTGCTAATTTGAAGTTGTTCTTGCTATGGCTTGGAAGTAGATGTCCCTTTGTAAGAGGTGATCTGATGTTAAGAGCACAGATGAAATCATGGTGCTAGTCTCTGAGCCCCTTAAATAGAGGCGAACACCACAGGTTGGGGCTCAAGTCTGTGGTAGAGAAAAGAGAGCCCCCAAATGCCTTCTGGGTACTGAGAGCCTGTGTGTGTGTGTGTGTGTGTGTGTGAGGAAAGTAAAATGTAATAGACCCATCCCTCAGGCACTTTAGAGGTCAGGTTCAACTCTCATCTTGCAGGTGAAGAAACTGAGTCACAGGGAGGGGAACTGACTTGCACCTTGTCAGAGGTGACATCCAGGTGCATCAGTTGACTCAGGACGCCATAAGGAAATTCCATATTGATGAGATCAGAGGTCGCTGAAGTGACTGTTGTGACCACACCCCCACACCATGGAACTGTGGAGCTTCTAAGACCTTAGAGGGCATCTGGCCCAAGGAAACTTGAGGGGGAGACTCTAGGGGTCAAGAGGTTTAAAGCTTCCACCTTACCCCCGAGGAAACTGAGGCCCAGAGGGGATCATACAGGTAGGAAGTGAGCAGTAGAAAACTAGGTTTCCAACCCAGGCTTTCAGCCTCCCAATCCTCTTCCTGTGCATCCCTGTCACCTCTTCATCTTACTGAAGGGTAAGCTGAAATTCAGAGAAGGGGCCTGGGCCGGTCAGTCAGCCCTAGAGCTGGGACTAGTGTTGGGGTGTCCTGACTGCCCCCACCTCTCAGCCCTGTCCTCAATATCCTTTCAGCCAAGGAAGTGGTGTTTTTCATTCCATAAACACACGAGGGATGCCTAATCAACGTTGGCGTGTGGAATTCTGGGAAGCAGCCCCATGTGGCCTCCCCCTGGGGAGACAGTGGATGGCCGTCTGCCCTACCCTCGGCCTCCCCAAGAGAGCGATCTGCCCGTGGTGCTGCGCTTCTCTGCCGCAAACCTCCAGTCTCCCCACCCTCCGGCTTCTCCCTCCGGATGTGCTGAAGCTGTGAGTTCCAAGGGCCGGATTAATAGGTGAGCGCCATCCATCACAGATAATGCTGCCAGACAGTGGCTTCTCCCTTTGTCTCCCATCCCGGGAGGATGCAGGCGGGGCCAGCTTCATTTGCTGTTTGCAAATCAGCAATCATGTTGATTCTCTTTGGCGCATGGGGGCTGTGCACTGGCCCTGGGGGGGCCTGGGAGGGCCAGGGCCTGAGTCAACACATATTAAGGAGCAATTGGACAATGTAGGGATGGGAGGGAGCAGGCCCCGGGAAGGGGGGCGGCCGGGGGCGCATGCACGGGCTTCTCTGTTTTGTACTGTTTAGTCTGGAGCTAATGAAGAGCTCACAGACGACCTGATTTCATTAAACTAGGTCAGATGCAGCCGGAGAGCAGGAGTCTGGGTCTCTCCCCCACTTACCCAGCAAGCCTGGCTTCAGCATCTGAACATCTGAATGCTTTCTGCGAATTAGCCTTGGCTTCTGTCAGTGAGGTGGCTAAATCTCCCCCCCCAACCCTATAAATGGTATCTTTTCCCTTTCAAGTGTGTCTGGGCTTGGGGGGGGGCAGGGGCATAGGACAGCGAAGATCCTGGTGGCCTTTCCGAGGGGAAGCCTTTGGGATGCAGAGCCTGGGACACCTGCAGGGGAGTCCCTTACTGGCTGTGCCCTCTTTTTTTTTTAAATAAAAAGATTTTATTATTTTCCAGTTACATGTAGAGATAGTTTTCGACATTTGTTTATATAAGATTTCCAATTTCAAATTTTTCTCCCTTCCTCCCTTCCCTCCCCCCTCCCATAGACAGCAGGCAATCTGATATAGGTTTTATACATATATACACACACACATATATAACAACATTAAACATATTTCTACATTAGTCACGTTATAAGAGAAGAATCAGAGGAAAAAGGAAAAACCTCAAAAAAGAAAAACAACAGCACCAAAACCAAAAGAAATAGTATGGGTCAATCAGCATCCATATTCCACAGTTCTTTGTTTTTCTGGATTTGGGGAGCCTTTTCCATCATGAGTCCTTTGGAACTTTCTTGTACCATTGGATTGGTGAGAAGAATCTAGTCTATCACAGTTGATCAACACATAATGTTGATGATACTGTGTATAATGTTCTTCTGGTTCTGCTCATCTCATTCATCATCAGTTCATGCAAGTCCTTCCAGGTTTCTCTGAACTCCTCCTGCTCATTATTTCTTACAGCACAATAAAATTCCATTACATTCATATACCACAACTTGTTCAGCCATTCCCCAATTGATGGGCAGCCCCTCAATTTCCAATTCCTTGCCACCACAAAAAGAGCAGCTATTAATATTTTTGTACATGTTGGGCACTTTTCCCTTTTCCATGTTCTCTTTGGGAAAAAACCCAAAAGTGGTATTGCTGGGTCAAAGGGTATGCACAGCTTTATAGCCCTTTGGGCATAATTCCAAATTGCTCTCCAGAACAGTTGGATAGTTCACAGCTCCACCAACAATGCATTAGTGTTCCAATTTTTCCACAGCTTCTCCAACATTTATTATTTTTTTTTTGTCATATTACTGGCTGTGTCCTCTTGGGCAATCCCCTTCTCATCTTTCTTGTCCTACCAAGGACATCATCGTGGCACTGTGGAAAGAGCCCTGACCTGAGTTCAAATCCCATCTCTGATGCTTACAGCCTTTGGGACCTTGGCCAAGCCAGTTGATTTACCTGGCCTCAACATCACGGAAGCCTAGATTTAGATCTGGAAGGGATCTCAGAGTACAATGTCCTCGGTTGGGGAAACTGAGGCACAGAGATATTAAATGACTTGCCCAGTCAGGAACGAACATTTATTAAGCACCTACTATGTGTCAAACACTGATTAAGTGCTGAGGACAAAAAGACAGGTAAAAATATGGTAACTGTCCTCATGGTGTTGATAGTCTAAATTTGGAGATGACATCCATTTGGCTCTGTCCACACAGCATATGCTCCTATATCAGAGGATAGGACCCAGTGTTCCAGGCTTATAGAGCCAGACAATGTCTGAAGTGGGATTTGAATCCAGTCTCGTTGCTTCCCAGCCCAGTGCCCACTTTGTGTCTATAAAGTGACATCTGGTAATGGCCAACTCTTGTGTCAGACAAATATGAAAAGTGCCCTGGCATTGGAAGCAGGTGCCTTAGGCCCAAACCCTGCCCCTGCCCCTCGGTACCCACCGATAGGGCCTTGGAAGAGTTCCTTCCCTCCCTGGGCCTCAGTCTGAGTGGGAGAGATGACCTCCACCAGGTGCTGTGCTGGGAATGGGAATATGAACAGAGACCCTCAAATCAATCCCTGTCTGGAAACTTTCTTTTCAGAAAAACCTGGAAAGACTCACCTGAAGTGATGCTGAGTGAAGGGAGCAGAATCAGGAGAATGTTGTGCGATGTTGTACAATGAAGAACTGTGAAGGACTTAGCTATTCTCAGCAGTACAATGGTCCAAGACAGTCCCAAAGGACTATTGATGAAGTATGCTCTCCACCTCCAGAGAAAGAACTGATGTCGATGGGACAGACTGAAGCAGGTTATTTTTCACTTTCTTTCATTTTTCCTCTGATTCAAGTTTTCTTATACAAAATGACTAATGTGGTCACGTTGTACATAATTTCACATGTACAACCTATATCTGATTGTTTACTGCCTCAGGGAATGGGGAGAGGAAGGAGGAAAGGGTAGAATTTAGAACTCAAAACTTTAAATAAAAATGTCTAAAAACTGGGTGAACAATAAATCCCTGCCCCCAGGAACTTGTCCTCTCTAGGAGGAAACAAACCACCCCCCACTGCCCCCACACCCACCCACAGCTAAGTGGATAGGAAATGTAGGAGAAATGAAGGGAAGCACCGACACCTGGGGGAGTCAGGGAGGACTTTCTATAAGAGGAGCATTGGAAGGATCCAGGGAATAGAAGACACAGGGGGGAAGGGGATCTCCCTTTATAGACCCCCTTCTACATGTCAGGCACTGTGCTTGTACCCTGGGAGGCATGTTGTTGTCATCATCATCTTACAGTTGGAGAAGCGGAGGAGACAGATGTGAAATGACTGTCCCAAGGTCCCACAGGCAATAAGTGTCGGAGGCTGGATTTGAACTCATGCCTTCCTGACTCCAGGCCCAGCTCTTTGCCCACTTCACCAACTGCTGCCTCTGCTACCAAGGTGAGGAGGGCAGAGGTTCCATCTTGGGGAAGGGCCTCCGTGTTGATGGCAAAGCACGGTGGAGAGAACCCTGGCTGTGGAATCAGGGGACTGGCTTCATCTCCCCCGGGGTGAATATCAGTAGCCCAGCTGTGAGGTGAGGGGATTGGGCCTGAGGCCTGGGGTGTGCACCCCTCCCCCCATCCCATTTCAGCTTCATCCCAGGGGACTGGAGGCATTGTGTTCTTTTTACAAATGGGGAAACTGAGTCTCAGGGAAGTTATATGGTTTGGTCAGCATCTGTTATGTTTAGTCGTGTCAGTCATGTCTCCGTGACCCTGGCGTGGTTGGCCATTCCCTTCTCCAGCTCATTTTACAAATGAGGAAACTGAGGCAAACAGGGAGAAGTGACCGGCCCAGGGTCACACAGCCAGATCTGAACTCAGGAAGATGGCCAGTGTTACACAAGAATCAGAGGTGGGGCTTGAACCCAGGATCTTTGAGGCCCTGTCTCTTCAACTGTACCACATGATCTCCAGTGCCATAGAACACAGAAAATCAGAGCTGGGAGCGACCTTTGAGTGTCTGAGGCAGGATTGGAACCCGGGGCCTCGGCCTCTATTTATCAAGCACTTCCCTTGGGACAGCTCTGGAGACAGGGAGGACAAAGATTCTTCAAGGTCTCAGTTGGAGCTCCAGAGCTGGGACCAGGGGGGAGGGGGGAGGTCTCCCACCACCGGGCCAATGCTCCTGCGGCTGCCAGGGATGCTGTTTCTTCCTCCTACTCTCTGCCACAAAGGAGGCAGTGAAAGGAGCTGGGGCAAAGGCCTCAGGTTAGACCATAACTGTCTGTCCTCCCGATCATCCCAAGCCCATCTCTGAGAGGGGCTTCTGTTGTCAGTCTGGTCCCTCTTTGTATCTCCTGTGCTTAACCCACAGTTAGGTACGTATATAGTAGGTGTTTAATAAATGTTTGTTGACTCACTACAAAGTGGAAACTTAAATCTCTCCGGACCATTATACAATGAAACAACACGCATTTATTAGGCACCTACTGCATTCCAGTCACTGGGCTGGGTGCTGGGGCTTCTTCAAGGGGCTGCCATTCTTGGGGTGGGGCAGGGGTACAAAGAAAGACAAAGATATACAAAGTAAATGCAGAATTACTTCTAGGGGCTCAAGGTGGACAGGGTGGGGTGTGCGTGGATTGGAAGTTGAGGCAGCCTGCTCGTAGGAGGTGTCGCGTGAGTGCTGCCATAGAGGGGGTATCGAGAGTTTCCACTAGCTGGAGGTGGGGAGGCAGAGATGCCGAGACAGAGGTAAAGGGAATGGAAGGTTATCTATCAGGAGCCCCAAGGAGGGTGATTTGGCTGGAGCCCAGAGGACAGAAAGGTGGGCACAAGGCATCATCCAGGAGAGAGGAGACTTAAACCTATATCCTCTGACACATGCTGTCTGGGTGACCCTGGATAAGTCTCCTAACCTCTGAGTGATCTGGGCCCCTCCCTAAAACTAAGTCGAAAAAAAAGAAGGGCCTGATTTGCACTGGTGGAGAGAGTTCCCTCACTTGAGAGTTCCCTAAACCAACAGAATCATAGGTCCAGTTCCTATCCCTGTTTTAAATGCTGAACATCAATTTATATTTGATACTGGAGTCCATAGGGAGCCCCTGAGGATTCCTGAGCCAGAGAATAACATTATATCAACTGTGATATAAGAAAATAACTTTGGCAGTTGAGTAGAGTATGGATTGGAGAGGGGAAAGGCTTGAGGAAGAGAGACCGATCAGAGGACACTGCAGTAGTGCAGGCAAGAGGTGGCGGGGACAGGACAAAGATGGTGCTGGGATTTGAGGGATGCTGTGGAGGGAGAAGTGGCAAGATTTGGCAACTGATTGGGAGCCATAGTGGGCTGGGGGGAGGGGTGGCAGAGGCAGGAATCGAGGAGGACTTAGAGGCTGAGAACCTGGGAGATGGGAAGGATGGTGGTGCCCTGGAGACCAAAGGGGAAACTCATAAGAGGGGAGAGTTTGGGGATGAAGATAATTAACCCATAGGACATCTAGTTCAAACTGTCCAAAAGGCGATAGAGGCTTGGCACTCACGTGTGAGTCTGGTCCTGGGGAAAAGATCTAGAAGCCACCTGCATAGAGATGATAGTTACATTCGTGGGAGCTGATGGGGTCACCAAGAGAGTGTGGAGAGGGGAGAAGAGGAGAGAACCTCCCTGTGTCCCCCAAAGAATCACTGCTAGCTGGAGGGGAATGACCAGGCACGATGCTGACTGAAGTTTGTTAACATCAGATTTCGTAGTGATTCAGAATTTGAGATTCATTTTATTGGGGGAGTTGTGAAGAGGCTTGACTTGCTATGGTCAACTCATTATAGGAAGAACCCATGAAATGTGGCCCCTGATATTGAACTTAGGAGATTCATGCCCATGCGAGGGAGGAGGGGCAGGGGGATCTCTGGGATTCATCTCTTTAGTGCCTGCCTCTAGTTATCACCATCTAATTTCATCCAGTGAGAGGCAATGGGGTGGGGATAGAGCCAGGCAGACCACTGCTCGTGGTCCTGCCTCAGACTCCAGCTGGCCGTGTGAAGCTGGGCAAGTCCCTCAGTGACAACTAGGCTCGTGCTGGGCACGTGTGAGGAGTACACAAGACGACCGCTGGAGTCCTTGACCTCCCGAAGCTTACTTTCTCCACATCACGCTCTCTATGGTCAGCTGCAGATCTGGCAGGTCCCATTATACTAAAAAGACTGTCCGCATGGCTGACATGCCAGGGTCAGCCGCACTAATTCTGGAGAGGTTGAGGAGCTCGCCTGGGGAAGTGGAATGACTTCGGGATTTGGAAACAGAGGACCTGGGCTAACATCTTGGCTCTGCCTCTTACCTGTAAGGCCTTTTCCTGCCTAGCCATCTTGGTCCTTGAATGACAGACACAGCATATAACTGGACTCATCCCCAAAGTCTTAGTAAGTCTAGCACAGGCTTGTGGTCTATTGACGGGGCCTTTGGACCCCGGTCTTCCTGCTGCCAGGCCCCTCACTCTGTGCACTAAGCCAGACTGTCCTTTTCTGTTTTGGGGTCTGTGAGTCCTTTATATGTTGGGTATGGAACTAGAGACTGTTCTCTCTCTGATATGCATTTGTTATCTTCAGTGCTTGTGGAAGGGATGATAAACGGGAATGAGAATACGATATGGCAGTAACAGTGGGGTGCTCAGGGTAGTGCAATTGAGTGGCAGGGGTCAGGCAGCTGGCAGTGGAGGAGGATGGGGACAGGCAGAGAGGATTCTCTAGCCTCCATTCTGACTTCCCGGGATGTTCATTCCTTGATGTTTTTGACCCTCTGAGGTCCCTGCCAGTTCTAAACCTATGATTCTAGGATGATAAAGGAGTTGTAAAGAGGGAGAAGCCACAGAGAAGGGAGAGGCCCTGCTGGGAGGGCCACTGGGAGCAATGGAGAGATTTTGAATCGGGTTATAGTTTTCCCATTTTTTCTCAACGAGAGACTCACTTCCTATCTCAAAAGCTGTTTCCTCTCCTATAAAATGAAGCTTATCATGTTCACTAATCTGCTGGGTCCAAGGTAGAATCTCCTAATTGCTTTATTCATCTTTCTCTAATTAGTAGTGATTTGGAGCATTTTTCACGTTGCCACAGACAGCCAGGGTTTCTTCTTTTGAGAACACCAGCTCATTTCTTTAGATGGTTAATCAATTGGGGAATGGTTCTTCTCCTTACAAATTGGGTTCAGTTCCTTATATACTGGAAATGAGATTTCCCTCACTTGTTTCCCTTTTATTCTTAGCTTTATTGGATTTTTAAAAGCAAGCCCTTTTTCATCTTTTATAATCAAAATGATCCCTTTTTTAAGGCCTGTGGCCATTCCTACCCTTTATTTGGTCAGGCGCTTTTCTCCTATCTATGCATCCGACCTGTCATTTTCCCCCTTGTTTCTCCAATTTGTTCATGATATGACCTTTTAAATCTAGGCCACTTCCCCATGGAAGTGACAAATGTTGGGAGGGCTGGGGAAAGCAGCCACACTGCTGGACCTGGGAATGGGCACAATGGTTTCAGAAAGCAATCTGGAATTGTGGACAAAAAATGACTCAGCAGTATATGCCCTTTGACCCAGCTAGACCACTGCGGGGCCTGAGAGATTAAGAGAGAAAGAGGAAAAGGTCCTTCGTGTTCAGAAGTATTTTGAGCTGCTCTCTTTCTGGGGGCAAAACACTGAATCCAAGGAGAAGTCCACCCATTGAGGAATCAATTGAATGAGGCTGAATGAATCGCGGCCTATGGATGTGATGGAGAACTATTGTGGGGTAAGAAATGAGGAAAGACATGATTTCATAGAGGCAGGGAGAGCTTTTAGGAACCACTACAGAGGGAAATGATCAGAACAATCACAATTTAGACTAAATCAACACGATTACAGAAACAACCACATCTGAGGCCTCCTAAGCTGCTGAAGAATGAAATGAGCAGAAGCAGGAGAAGGGTTTATACAGGAGCAGCAACACTGTGAAAGATGGCCACCCATGACCCTGACGGGCTACTGATGACCCTGGGGACCCACGCCAGGACAGAGAAGTCATAGCTCTTGGGGCAGGATGAGATCCGTGTTGGGATTCAGACACCGAGGGAATTTGTCTTCTCCAACTAATCATGGTGGTTACAAGAAATGTGGTTTATTGCTTTGGTTCTTGCAGATCACCAATGGCTTTATCGGACATTTCAAACCGCATGTCACAGAGACATTGCAAGGGTGACTCGTCTAGGATGGAACTCATCAGCTTTCTCCTAAAAGCATCAACAACTCCGCCGAGCTGAGAGTCATGAACACTGATGAAGTCCACAGGGAGGAACCTCTTCTTCTGCATCTTGGGGACCCCAGTCTGGATAAAGGATAGTAGGACTTGGGGCTATTAGATAACAGGCAGATGATGCCACACAGGAAATGACTGAGAAGGTAAAGGGACACCTCTTAGGTGGTATCCAAGAAGTGTAAGTCAGCTCATTGGTGGTGTAGTCAAGAGAGGAACCAGTCCATCTTGGAGGACTCCAATTTAGGGAGCTGAGGGTTCCACAGCTCTGGGAAGAAACTGCTCTTGGGAAGAGGAGAGAGAGTTTTTCAGGAGTCAGGAGGACCTGAATTCAAATCCAGCCTCAAACACTTGACACTAACTTACTGTGTGACCCTGGGCAAGTCACTTAACCGCAATTGCCTTAAACATGATATATATCTTGCCCCTGGACCCAGATGGCTCTGGAGAACAGAGCGAGGCTGGTGACTTTGCACAGCTCTCCCTCACTTAAATCCATTTCATTGCAAGTCATGACATCTGTCACGGTCCTCTTTGACAGCAAAGGACAAACAACATCACCCCACTGACCATGTTATTGGAGAGACGGTATTACTAAGACCCAACCTATCTAGCCAGGCTCAGAGAGAGACGTACTAAGACCGAACAGAAGATTCCCTGAGAAGAGAAGTGACATCTTTGTTCTCCCATTTATGTCTGGAGGCCACGAAGCCTCAGGATTAGTCCCCTGAAGGAACTGAAGGTGTGTGGCTCTGCTGGATCCTGCCCGGCCACGGGGGCTGTGAGCAAATGGCCGACTTTGTGTTTCTTCTTTCCTGGTTTTAGGTGAATGAATCTTTCAGGATGGAGGTGTCCAGGAGGTTCAGAGTTCCCATCAGAGATCCCATTGGTAACTAGATTAGCTAGGAGAGTCCCCGGGAGCTGGGATTGAGCTGCAGCCTTCAGATGGACAAATCCTGGCAATGACCCTGTGGGCATTACAAGGTTGGTGAGGGCGGAACCTTTCAGGGAGGCTGCTCAGTGGCTGGGCCCAGAAGCAGGACAGCCCAACCCAGGGGCAGATCAAGGCCCCCCTAACCAAAGGACCCCCCCAACAAGCTTCAGAAGGTGTTCCTTTGTCCCAAGTAGTCTCTACATGTGTTTATATTGTCTATATGTTGTTTATATTGAACATTAAGATCCTCCTCTCTCCAGTGACCTTGTGGGGGCATGGCATGAGTGTGTCCCCAGTTTTGCGGGGCAATGAGGGTTAAATGACTTGCCCAGGGTCACACAGCTAGTAAGTGTCAAGTGTCTGATGCCGGATTTGAACTCATGTCCTCCTGAATCCAGGGCCAGTGCTTTATCCACTGCGCCACCTAGCTGCCCCTTGGGGGGATATTTTTGATACTACTCTCCTTGATACACTTTCTCAGCACACTGGGGGGGGGCTTTGAATGACAGTGACCCTGGGTTCCCCCTAGAACCTCAAGAGTGAGAAGCAGTTTCCCCCCATCAGTGAATTTGAGCGTGTGTTGGAGGAGCCGCCTCTGCCGTGCACAATACCCTGGATTACTCAGAGCACACTTCCGGTCATCGCTCCCCTCCTCCTCCCCCCAGTATTGGGCTGGCAGAGACAGTGACGCTCCATTGATCTGTGGGCTTGGTTCTCACTCCGCTTTTTATCTCTGGGCAACCTCAGGCAACTCATTTAACCTCTTCTGGGCCTCAGTTTCCTTTGCTGGAAAAGGGCTGGGCCTCCTCTCCTGGCTTTCAGAACAAGGGGAGATCAAGGACCTCCTGTGAAAGGCTTAGGAAATTTAATCCCTCCCGGGCTTGGTACAATATTGCATCCATTACCGGCCGTGCCTCGCTCGGGACTCAGGTATCGAAGACTCCTTGTCTGCCTATTAGCCGCATCATTGGCTGATGCCAGGCCACAGAAAAGAGCCAGACGCCTGGCCAGGCAGGGACAATCTGAGAAGAAGGGGGGTGGGGCTCTGGAGGGCAGCCGGTGCTGTGGGGCCCCAGTGAGTACAGACAAAAGTGGTCTGGACGGGAGTTCTGCCTCAGCTCTCGCTGCCTCCGTCCATGCAGGACCAGTACCGGCCTGTGGGCTGCACACAGATGCTCGGGAGCCTTGTGATTGGCCAGCGGGGCTGCTGAGGGTGAAGGCAGCAGCTGCCCGTCGTGACAAAGGGCCCGGAGCTGGAGGAACAGAGGACCTGGGTCCCCTTCCTAGCCCCCTGGTAAGTAACCGAATCTCTCCCATGTGGGACCCGGGAGGGTCCTTTCTGCCCTGCTGACCCCTGAGGCTTTCTGGGGAGATCAAAATACACACACAATATTGGGCACAGCCATGAAGCCTGAAAGAAAGGGGCTCATTATGATGGTCTCCACTTTCTTCTTCCTTTTTATCCTTCACTTCCTTTCTCTACCCTCCTCTTCTCCTTCCTCTTCCTTCCCTTCTTCTCCCCCTGCCATCTTCCTCTTCTCCTGCCTCTCTCCCCTCCTTCTTTGATATTTCAAAACATTCTGCCCTTTATAGATGTGGATTCCCATTCTTTGGGGAAGACTCCAACCCTGTTCCTTACCTGCTTTCTGGAATTGCCAGCATTTACCAAATTCAGACTTCCAGACTCATGCTATCTCCCTCCCTGCCAAAGAGATGGGCCTCAACACGCTTCCTGAGGCACTGGACAAGGACACCGGTGAAGAATGACAGTCATTCAACTGGAGAATTAATACTGGGGAGAGTGGCCTGAGAGGTACAGGATGGCTCTGAGGAGGGGTGACATGGGAGCTGGGCCTTGAAGGCAGGGTTAGGGACAGGTGGGAAGATCTGAGCTCACCACAAAGCCATCTGGCGTAACAAGGACCAGGGAGGTGTCCGGTTTGGCTGGACCAAAGGGCTCTGGAAGCCAGCAGACCCAGGCACATGGAAGGATTGGTCAGGAGTGGAAGCAGCTGTGCCGGTCTCCTGGGATTAGCTCGTGTGACCCCAGAGTCTCAGAGTCTGCATTGTCCAGCCCACAACTGGACAAGAGTCCACTGAAACACACCCAGTCCATGGCTGTCTTCTCAGTTTGAAGGGCCTTGAATGTCCCAGTAAAGAAGTTGAGCCCATCACTTCCCCAGGCAGGGCCTCAGTTTGATCAAGTGTAAAAAACAAGGGTTGGGCTCAATGAACCCTGGGGTCATTTATGGCTCTAGAGCAGCTCATCTGTCTGTCCTATCTGTCTGTCTGTCTGTCCATCTATCTACCTATCTACCTGTCTATCTGTCTGTCCGTCTGTCTGTGTATCTGTCTGTCTGTGTATCTGTCTGTCTGTGTATCTATCTATCTATCTATCTATCTATCTATCTATCTATCTATCTATCTATCTATCATCTATCTGTCTGTCTGTATGTCTATCTATCTACCTACCCACCTATCCATCCATTTATCTATTTTTATCATCTATCTAGCTATCATCTTTCTATCTCTATCATTTATTCCAACCTATCTTTATTTATCTAGCCATCTCTATCATTCCTTCTCATCTATCATTTCTCTATTTGTCTATCTCTCTTTATCGTCTATCAATCTACCTATCATCTCTATCAATCTATTTCTATCACCCACCATCTTTAGTTATCTACCTATCTACCTTGTCTATCTCTCTGTCTGTCTCTCTGTCTGCCTATCCGTCTCCAAGTCTGCATCCATCTGCAGAGTTAAGAGAAAGGATTCTCTTTTCTCCAAACCCTTTGAAGGTCCCAGGATGGCTGATATTTAGCCCTCAGCTCATACTTGAGAAAAATGAATGACTTGTTTGTCAGTCCTTCACGGCCTCCTCTTAAGGGGCATCTTGGGTCAAAAGGCAGAGGTCACCGCGCTTCTCAGATGCTCAGGCCTTGAGTCTGTCTAGTGTTTTCCAACCTTGCTGACCCCAGAGAAATGACTGGAATCAGAGTAAATCTTGCTAGAGACCAAACAGGGCTGCAGTAGTCAAACTCAAGCATTTCCTGGGTGTGGGGACATGTCTGGATGTTCTTATGGTACGGATTTCATGGTACTCTCTGATTATTTTCCTTTAAAACCCCCAAGGCCCATGTCCAGTCCCAATGGGAGCAGAGCAAAGGGGCTGCTCAGCACCCAAGGGTCCTTGGTGCTCTGGCTGTTTTGGGAGATGTCTTGGACCTGACCTTCCATTCTGCTCCGTGCATCTGCAAAGATTTTGGCCACTGGGAGAACAGTTGTTGGTCAGAGCCCAGGCCGTGGGAATGACCACAAGCAGTCCATTTTCCAGTCAACCCAGGTTAATGACTGTGAAAGACTGAAGATCAGACCAACAACCTGTGGGGTGATCCCTGGCTCTCTCCGGCAGGTCCTCAGCACCAGGGATTCTGGAAGCCCTTAACCTGCCCCTTGGGCAAGCTGTGGGTCTGTGGCTAGGACTGGCTTGGCTGAGGGCAGAGAGGTCCATCACCCGCAGAACGGTCACCACAGGAGACACAGAGGGGCTTCAGAGGGAGCGTCCACACTGGAGCATTTAGTTCAGCCAGTGTTTCGTGAGTACTTCCTCCATGCCGAGCCCCATTCAGAGTCCAGTGATGTCCAGTGATGTACGTGATACATCTGACTCTTCTCACCACACAGCATCTACAGAGTATCAGGGGAGAGAAGCTGGGTCCCTAGATAGTTATGATGGGAGCCAGAATTCCTTAGCCTGGCATTCAATGCCCTCCCTTACATTGTAAACTCCTTGAAGGAGGGGACTCTTTTTGTATCTCCTTAGCACAGTATCTGGCCCATAGGAGGTGCTTAATAAATAGATATTGACTGGCTGAAAAATTCCCAAATTCTGACTTTAAAGTCCTAGGAACTGAGTTTGAATAGTGGCTTTGTCACTTCCTGGCTGGGTAACTTGGGCAGAGTGCTTTCATCTCTCTGGGTGTCAAATGAGGTGCTTGGCTCAGGTGATCTCTGAGGGTCCCCCTCTGGCTCTGATCTGGGGGGGGGTGTTGAGGACTTCTGAGCATTTACCCTCTTTATGTTGTTCTTATTTGTGTGTCTGGTTCCTGCCACCCATCAGAATAGAGGCTCCCTGAGGACAGGTAGCGGAACTCTGCAGGGGATCAGAAGTTCATTAGACTATGGGGTTATTGGGCTGGTGTTGATTCAGCTCAATGAGGTATTGGAGAGGGGATGAGGCTGAATATATATATATATATATATTTATGTGTGTGTGTGTGTATGTGTGTGTGTATATGTATATGTATATATATATGCACACATATGTAGAGAGAGGTATACATATATATGTGTGTGAATATGTGCATACATAGATGCGTACTATCATCCATCCATCCATCCCCTATCATTCTTTCCCCTTCATGTCCTGCTTCTTGGCATCACTGCTACATCAGGATTCTGGGGCAGCACTTGCACATCCCTAGCGGAGGATTCTTTGGGGAGGACACCTTTTCACCGGAGCCCCCCCACCCTGCAGATGGCCAGTTCTCATCTTTTCTTGTCCTTTGTTCACATGAGACCCCACGATGGCCCAGAATTAAATCTGTCACTTTCCAAGAGTGGTTCCCATCAGAACTGGGCCCCTAAACAGGCACCCTTGCCCTCTCTGGTGGGAGAAGGCTTGCCAAGCCCTCAGGTTCTCTGGCCCCTCTCCCTGACCCTGACCCCTCTCAGCCAGCCTTGAGATGCAGATCACAGGGACTTCCTTTCTCAAAGATCTGATCACCCTCCAGGAGGATGGGGAGGGCAGGGCCCCACTCCAAATCGTTATTTATTCTCTTGGCCTTGAAGATTTAAGAAGACAAGTTACCAGTGTCCTGGCCCTGGGGCCCCCTTGGCAGTGGGATGGGGGTTGGGGTGGCAGTAGGCTGTGGAGGGGTAGATGCTGGGGCCGGCTCACAGGTCAGGGGAAGCTCCATATTGTTTGGATGTCCGTTTGACCTGAAATGGGAGGACAGATGGACCCTGCCCACCCTGGGCTAACTGGAGAGGCAAAGACTGTCTGTCTGTCTCTGTCTCCTTATCTCACACTCTTGTCTCTTTCTCCTCTCTGACTCTCTTTGCTGTGGCTTGCTTTCTTTGTCTCTGTCTCTGAGAATCCTAACAAGAGGAGGGCTGGGTGGAGGGCCAGCTGGGGAGTGGGGCACTGTGGGGAGTGGCATAGCTGGACGGGAGGGCCTCAGATCCTGTGGGACCCAGGACAAACACCTGGAGGTAAGGAGGGGGCCAATGAGTGATAAGCACAGGGGGCTAATTCCTGGAGCAGGTAGGAGATGATAACTGTCAGGATGGTCCAAGGAAAGGGTCCTCCCGGACTTCCCCAGGTATTCCCAGCTCAACACACCTCTCTTTGGTATGTGGAATGGGGAATGGGCCTCTGGGAGGACGCCTCTCCCTCCCCCCTCCAGGGCTCTCCTCCAGAAGAGGTCCCTTACAGCTCAGTGATGATGCTTCCATCCCAATCACAGGGTCATTGCTTGAGAGTTAGAAGGGGCCCCAGAATCCATGTGCCCCAACCCACTCTTTTACAGCAGGGGAAACTGAGGCTGAGTGACATAATCATTGGCCCATTTATTATCTTTTATTCACAGAGGAGAGAAATGAGGCTCAGGGCCAACTCAACAGTCAGTGAACATTTAATGAGAGCATCCTGTGTGCCCCATTGGTGCTAAGCATGGAGGATGCCAAGCAAAAGTAAACAATGATCCCTGCCCTCAAGGAGATGACAGTCTAATGGGGAAGACACGACATTCAAAGGGCTCCCTTCTCACTGGGAAAGCCGCTGGTATAAAGCTGCAGGTCCAGAGCAGAGGGAAGCTCGGCTGGGGCTCGCCCCTCTTGGGCAGATTTAACCCCCCACCTCTTTAGCCAATGCCTCATCGGTGTCACTGGCATGTTGTCAAGCCATCCAGGGTCCCCCAGCTAAGCCCCCCTGAAGCAGAGCCAGGACCCTGCTTTGGCCCAGGGCCAGGGGCTCCCCCAGCTTGGGCTTCAGAACCTCCAAAGATGAGGCACTCCCTCCTTCTGGGACAGCTGCTTCTCATTCCCAGGGAATGAATAACATCCGGTCCGAGCCAAGCACTTTTCTATAACGCTTTAACGTGTATCTACATTTTAACCTCCCAGCAGCCTTGTGGCCCGACCCTTTCCTGAGAGGTGGCCCCTCATCTGAACCAGCCAGGGAGGGGCAGAACCGGCTCAGCATCCAGAGCTTTGATAGGATTCAGAGATGCATTTTGGGTCCAACTGAGGCTCAGAGAGCAGGCCCCCACCTCCCTCATGCCTCCGGTCATCACCCCAGAGCCTCATCTCTGGAAAGACTGTTTCTTTAATTCCCCCTCAAAGTAAAGAGCCAGGAACAGGGGAAGAACTCAGAGGCTGGAGCGCACTGTCAGAAAAATCACTCCCCATGGACAGAGGGCCCGGAAAGACTGAGGCTGCCATGACCTTGGGTGTTTCTGCTTCTCCGCCTGAGACCTTGAATCCATCACGAGAGTTGATTTAATACTGAAAAATGTTTCAAAATTTCCTCTGCAGATCTGCACCTCTAAGGGATGAATGAGGGAGTCTGTTCTTTGGAGAGAGAGAGAAGCAGACAGAGACAGAGAGAAACAAATAGACAAACAGAGAGAGACATACATGAAGACAGATGCAGAGAAAAATAGAAAGATACAGAAACAACACTCACTCACAGACAGATAGCTGGGACACTCAGACAATCAGAAAGGAAGAGACAGAGGCAGAAATGGGGAGGGACAGAGAAACACAGGGACAAAAGATGGCATCATAGGGAATGAGAGACCGACAGAGAGGGAAGAGAGGCAGCCGCAGAAAAAGGGATGGAGACCGAGAGGCAGGCGCAGAGAAGCCAAGAGAGATGGCAGGGAGTAAAGGGAAGAGCCGCAGAGATGCTCAGAGACCCCTAGGGGAAGGGGAGCCCAACCTAGTGAATGGCTCCTACGAGGCCCCTCCACCAGTAACTCTCTTTTCTCATTAAACGAGGTCTGGAGGCCGCTGGGAAGGTGGTCGCCCCGTGCCCATGATACTGTGAGGGCGGGCAGCAGGCCAGAGGCTGGCCCTGGGGATGTGCCCTGGCCTCCTCTGGGCCTTGGCTTCCCGTCACAGGCGTCTTTCACAGGCCCATGAGTCTTTCTCCCGCCTTCCTTCCCCGCCCCTCCCCCAGCCTCGTCCCCACTCTGACCACTTCGTTATAGAGCAGGACCTTCCCGGGAAGGGGCCAGGATATCCGGTGCCGTCCTTGGTGCTGGCCGATGTCGGGAGAAAGCAGTGCTTGTGTGTCCTTCCCATATGTGCTCAGAGAGGGGGCAGAGCTTAGCCCCAGATGCAGCCCCAGCTCCCCCAGGGACCAGCTGGAGCCTCCTCCTTCCTGGGGAACCTTGCCAGAGGATAGGCCCATCATTATGGGAGGGCAGGGTAGCAGGCCCGGCTGAAGCCCCCTTTGTTCCTCTGTCAATAAGGGCAAGAAGCCTGCTTTGGGGTTATCGGCCTGCCCTGGAGGGCAGCTGTTTGAACTAAGGAGGCTGGGGCGGGGCGGTGAGTGGACTGTTTGGAGCTGCTCCAGTCACACCCAAGCTCCCTGCCACTAAGATGTCAGAGGACACACCACTGGACTGGGCTGGGGGGTTTACAGGCAGGGGCAGGTCTATGTAGGGAAAGGAGCACGACCCTGGGGTGGGGCAGAGGGCCTAGGCTATGGTCCCAGATCTGTGGGCCATTGACTGTGCTGCCTCAGAGATGCCTGGAACTGCCCTGTGACTCAGTTTCCTTTTCTGTAAAGTGAGGTTAACATTTGTTCTCAAAGGGTTGTTGTGAGGGTCAAGGGTGAAAAGCCCTTTGCTAATATCTGTATGATCCCTATGGAAGAGTGAGATGCTATTATAACATAGGACCCAGAGACCATTCCTGCCACACCATAGGGCAGGGATTCACCCCCCTCCCCTCGCCACAAACACCGCCCCCACAACACACACACACACACACAAAACACTACACCACACCCCCCCATACCACATATACCACACACAACACACACATACACACACACACCAAACACCACACCACACACACACTCCATACACACCACACCCACACTCCATACCACACACACCACACACACCACATACCATACCACACACACACACACACACACACACACCACACATCACACACCCCCACACACATCACACCATACACACATACCACATGCCACACACACTCCACACACATCACACACACCACACACACCACATACACACACATATCACCCCCCCCCCCCCACAGCATATTTCTCCGGGTTTCTCTGAGGGTAACAAATCACTTTCCAACATCATCTCCTTACATCCTGACAATACCCCTGGAGTGCAGGTATTTTTATCTCCTCTTTACAGGGGTAAATTGAAGCCAAGAGAGGGGAAGGGACTGAGCCAAGATCGCTGGGAAGGCAAGTGGTTGCTTCAGACCTAGCACTCTCTTCTCACCAAGGCCCGTTTGCTCTCCCCGCCCCAAGATGCTTTATGGAGCCTTAGGATGGGTTGTGCCTGGAGCTGGGGGGGCACCTCACAGATCATCTAGCACAATACCTGAACTCACAGATAAAGATGCTGAGACCTAGGAGACTAATGGATTGATCTGCCCAAGGCCACGCAGGTGGAATGCATCAGCAGCTCTTACCTAAACCTTGACTGTCCTATAACGGCCCTGGCAAATGTTTGAAGACCTTGAATGACAGGTGCTCACCACCTTTGGGGTCCCACTTGGGTTGCATTACAATGTGTTTCTGTATCTGTTCTCCCGAAGTTTTGGAGGCCCAGAAGAACAAGCCCCATTCTTTGACGTGCTGACTTTTCAGATACTTGCAGAGAGCTAGCACCTCTCCCCCTGCCAGGCCTCCCCTCCCCAGGCTAAATGTTGTCAGTTGCTTTATCTGACCCTCAGATGGCACCCCCCCCATGTGTCTTCAGTCTTGACATCCCATGTGCCAGTCTTTGTACAGTGGTCCCCATTCCTCCTTATTCTGGACACTGCTTCTGCTAAGGTAGGCCAGACTCCCTTCCCCGATGCCCTTTAGGGATGACAATTCTGGAGCCTGTCCCGATTTTCCTCAATTTTCCTTGGCCATGAAGTCCCAAACAAGAGCCATTTGCCCTTTGGGTGAGCCTTGGGACTTGCTGCTGTTCTTCACCAGGGGATTCTAGCCCACGTTATTTTGGTAGAGTCAGGTCTGTAAGAGGGTCTTGGGTTTCAGTTGGGGCTCTGCAGATAATCTGCTTGGTGATCTTTCTTCTCCGGGCCTCAGTTTCCCTCTTTGTCAAGTCTGTGGGTTGGGCTACATGATCTCCAGGATCTCCCCAGATCCCACACCCTCTGGTTCACATGGAATATCCTTCTCAAGGCTCCTGCATCTGGCTTCAATGAATGAGAAGCTCTGGGGAATAGTAGAAAGTCAAGTCAATTTCATCTCTAACTCAGTTCTTGGCACTGTCCAAGGTACTGAGAACACAAGACAATAAGACCGAACTTCCCCTCAAAGAGCTTCCACTCTATGGGGGGAAGGACACACCAATGACGGAGGTGAATCAGCAACTGATAATTGGAAGAGGGAGAGCCCACTGACAGCTAGGGATCTGGGAAAGCTTCCTGTAGGAGGTGTCTCTTGAACTGAACCTCGAAGGACTCAGTGGATTGGAAGCAAGATGGATGGACCTTGAGAAGGGCAGAGCTGAGCTGGCGGTCAGGAAAGGCTCTTAATGGTGAGAGAGATCGGATGGGCTGCCCTCCCCAGAAGTCTTCACACCCTGGTTGGGCAGCCACATGCCTGGGATGGTGTAAGGGAGTTCTTAGCCTCTCCAGGTCTTGGGGCTTTTCCACCTCGGAGAGTTCTATCCTTTTGGGGGTCTCTGTCTTTGTCTCTTCCTCTCTGTCTGTCTGTCTGTCTTTCTGTCCATCTGTCTCTCTCTTGGTCTCAGTTTTCCTCATCTCTAAAATACACGAACTGAATTCCATAATCTCTTGATTTAGTTATTATATTTTTCTTGATGCCTTCAACTGGTAATCCCATCTTTGATGGCTCCCTATGTGCCCCAGTAGATAGCATGCCTGACCTGCAGTCAGGAGGACCTGAGTTTAAATCTGGCCTCAGACACTTACTAGCCATGTCACCCTGAGCCTTTTCCCGCCTCAGTTTCCTCAACTGTAAAATGAGGATTATAACAACACCTCCCTCCTGGGGTTGTTGGGAAGACACAATGGGATAATTGTAAAGCCCTCTTCGAGCCTCCAAGCAATTGATACATATGAGTTATTCTTATTATCACCATACTGTAGAGGGAATTAATGCATTTGGCTTGATCAGACTAGAGAGGCCCTGCTGGTCTTCAGTCCCCCTGGAAGCCCATGAGTCTAAGCACCCTTGTATTTTGCACACAAAGCATCTCATGTCCAGAGAAGGGTGGTGACTGCTTCATTTTCAACTTGGCTGCACTTTGGTGGAGGGATTGAGAAGACATTCTGGCTCTGGGATTCCAACTCTGGGGCCTGTCTATTAAGCCACGTGGCCCTCCAAGGGACACTGCTCAAATGGTGCCCACATCTTCACGTTTCTGTGTTCCCCTCTGATGGGAGGGCTGGGGGCAGAGCAGAGATAGAAGCCACCATTACAGAGGGCTCCCAGGCCAGCCGGCTCTTCACTTCCCAGCAGCCTCACATCTGTGGACTGGATTCCATCATGTTGGCCAGTCTTAGTATGCGGTCTAATCCCACATAGTCTAGTCCAATTCAAATCAGGCCAATTGAAGCCAATTTTCCCAACCCTCTTTATGGAGGGCTCAGAATCTCCAGCTGTCTCTTCCTTTCCCACCAGCAGCTCTGCTTAGTTTTGACTCTGGGAACATCGTGCTTTCCCCAGGATAAGCTCATCACCCGAAATTCATCACTGTGGAGACTGCTTCAGCTTTGGTGCTCAGCCCCTCCTTGAACCCTCATTTACCTCTCTTCTCTGACTTGGGGGAATCAGGGAGGGGGTAGAAACTCCTCCCAAAGTTTCGCTGGGGGAATGTCTGAGAAGTTCTAGACATCTCTTCCTTTCCCAGCTGCTGCTCTTCTTGGCTCTGCTTCCAGATTCCTTTTGTGTGTTGTCTCCCTCTTTAGAGTATAAGCAGGCACTGTCTTCCTTTTTATTAATTGGATCCTCAGTGCTTAGAACCCTAGCACCAGCGCCTGGCATGCAGTAAGCACTACATAAATGCTTGTTGACTTCATTGACCATTCAAGCCATCTAATGCAATTCAATAAGCATTTATTAAGCACCTACTATCTGCTGGGCACTGAACTAGGTCCTGTGGATATAAGGCCAAAAATGACAGTCCTTGGCCTCAAGGAGCTTAGATTCTGTGTGTGTGTGTGTGTGTGTGTGTGTGTGTGTATGTGAGTGTGTATATGTGTCAGTGTGAGTGTGCATGAGTGTGTATATGTGTGAGTTTGCACGAGTGTGTGTGCATGAGAGTGTATATGTGTGAGTGTGCACGAGTGAGTGTGTGTGTGTGATCCAGCAAAGACTTGGAGAAGGAAGAACTGATCTGGAGTGAAGGGAGCAGAACCAGGAGAATGCTTCCTACAACAACATTTTAAAGAAAAACAACTTTGAAAGACTTTAGAGCTTTGATTCATGCCAGCACACCCACCACCCCTCTCCTGACAGGGAGGTGGTGAACCCAGGGTGCATAATGGGCTATGTACTTTTGGCCATGACCAAGAAGGAAATTGGCTTCGTTTTCTGAGCATATTTGATATGAGGCCTTTCAATGGGGGGAGTGGGAGGGAGGGGAAACACGTGTTAAATGGAAAAACTGAACTCAAATGAAAAGGGAAGTGGTTGAGAATGAACACAATCATTTCAGGAGAAGCAAGAGCACTAATAGCCTCCCGAAGCAGGAAAGGCTTCCTGGGGGAGGCAGCACATAGGCTGAGCCTTGCAGAGGGAGGGATGAGGAGCATTTTTGTCTTATTCTGTTGTAGTTGTTCGGTCATTTGGTCACGTCTGACTCTTTGTGGCTGCGTGCGTACCCATACTGGCCATGGGCTTTTCTTGGCAAAGATGCTGTAGTGGTTTGCCATTTCCTTCTCCAGAGGCAAAAAGATTTGCCCAGGGTCACACAGCTAGAAAGCATCTGAGGCCATATTTGAACTCAGGTCTTCCTGATTCCAGGCTTAGTACTTTAACCATTGAGCTACCTGGCTGCCTCTGTCTTATTCTCTAGATATTTAGAATCTTATTTTTAGAAGTGGGAGGAATCTCAATGGTCACTGAATTCAGTTCCCTCATTTAAAAAACGAGGCCAAGAGAAATGAAGTGACTTGTCCAAGGTCACACAGCTGGTAAGTACCTGAGGTGGGATTTGAACCTGGGTCTTTGTGACTCCAAGTCCAGGACCCTATCAGTTAGGCCCTGGTTGGGTCCTTGCCTATTTCTCCTACCAGACTGTAGGCACCTTGAGGGCACCTCTACATACTTGGCACAATTGTGCTTAATCTCATCATGTGTACTGTATTTTATTTTTCTAAATGACCACCAAGATTTCTCCTTTAAGCATCTCTGGTCCTGGTGACTTCATCTTTTTGGACAGCATCCAGTATCACTCCAGGTTGGCCCTGATGGTGGGTCAGCATGGAGAGGGGTCCCCATGTGTCACTGTCGGATGAGAGCGTGAGAAAGCTAGGCCCAGGTGGCTCCCAATGGGGTGAAGAGGTGGAGGGAAAGGGAGGAAGTGTAAATTGTTTATATCTCAATGCCAGGCAGAGGGAAGCTGCTCGGATGTCAGACACTCACCTAATCCATCACCCACCTCTCCCCTCTGTTGGGCAGAACAAAGGCCAGGCGGATTTTCTCTGATCTCCCCAGATGTACACGGCACTGACACGGTGGTCTGCACCACATAGCTGCCAGGTCTGCTCTCCTCATTGGCTGGGGGAGCCTGAACTTCTGGCTGTGGCAAGTTGGACCCAGGCATATAGAGATGGAGGGAATTAACAGACTTATCCACAGATAATTGCTAACCCTTCACATGCTCTGGAAACCAGAGTTAAGTGAATTCATTGGAAGATCCTGGGCTGCAGCAAGCATGTCAGATTCCTCTGAGGGCCCCGTGCCTGGTATGGGAGCCTGTGCCCAGTGGGCACCCAACAGGGCATTTATATGAGATGCACACGGGCCCTGGGAAGCTCAGAGAGGAGAGATCACCTCTCTTTGTGGGCACCAAGGGCTGTTTGGAGGAAAGAATGCCCAAGCTGGGCTTGGAAGGATGACCTGACTATGGTTAGGCAAGGTCGAGGAGGGAGGGCGCTCAGGTGCAGCAGGGAACACCACCAGGAAGGTAACAGAGGAGTCCTGGGCCCCTCCCCTCCATGCCTCACACAGCACTGGAGGATGCTCAGACCCCAGAAGCAGCCATCTCATGCAACCTTGGACTCCTCTATAACGTCCCAGACAAGAAATGTGTCTGGACTGAGTGTCAGTGGACTGTAGCCCCAGTACTGGCCCTAGCAGGATGCTCAGGGGTTTGTGAAGAATCTTCTGGCAGAAGCACGGAGTTTGAGTTTCCCCCCAAAATACAACACAGCCAAAATGTTTTCTATTCACTTTGGGACTGTCCAACTGATGGGGTCATGGAATTCAGAGATGGAAGTTAGGTATGAACTGGGGCAAGGCCTCATTTTGCAGAAGGCAAAACTAAGACCCATAAAAGGAAAGGGATTTATCAAAGGTAAGAAAGGCAGGAAGAGGTCAGCTAGGGACTGATCCAATCCATCTTGTCCATCCTTTTTGTATGTCCTTGTTGGCAGAGCGTCTCCCCCTCTAGTCTGTGAGCTCCTTGAGAGCAGCCTGGTCTTATTTTCTTTGAATCTCTAGCACTTGGCACAGTACCTGGCACAAAGTAGGTGCTTAATAAATGCTAGTGGTTAGCGACCCAAGCCCAGAGCTTTTGAAGTCAAATCCCAGATGCTTCCCATGACATGAGGCAGAAAGCTAAGGTATGAAGGCTGAGTGAGTGTTTGCGGATGGATTCACAGACTCAGAGATGGGGCAGTAGAGCACAGACCACACAATGTCAAATCTGGGAGCCCTCATGAGATAGATAAAATGTCAGAACATGGAACACAGAACGGAGAATGTCAGACCTGAGAGGGACCTTAGAACGTGGAAAATAGAATGATGGGGGGAGGGATTTGAAAATGTAGAACACAGAACACAGAACGTCAGAACTAGTGCACGCCTTCATTTTCCAGAGGCAGAAGCTGAGCCCCCAGATTGTAGAACTTGGCCTCTAAAACCCACTGAAGAATTAGGACTTTTCTAATTTTTGTAGTTCTACATTTTGAAAAAACAAGAAGCTGAACACGTCAGGCCTGTCCCCCTGCGAAGGCAGAATACTGAGTGTTCCTCCAGCTGTGTTTCTATTTAGCCTTCTTATCACCAGGGCTAATCATGTGTAGAGATAGCAGAGGTGATTATTAATTAAAAGTGTTTGAATGACCCAGTGGGGAGCCAGCTAAGTGAAGGGGCTGGGTTGGGTGATCTCCCCAGTCCTCGCCAGCTTCTTCTCAATACCTCCGTGACTCTTTGCTCATCCTTCTGTTGAGGCAGGAGGTTTTCCTTAAACAAACAAATGATTAGCCAATTGTGCCCTTGTCTACCTGGGCACAGATTCACCTGGAGGAAGCCCACTTTAACTCTACAAATTTACACTTTTCTTCAATGTCCATGGACAGATCCTGGCAATCACTTCTTGGAGGCTCAGTTTCTTTAATTTTAAAATGGAGATAGTTAATGTTGTGTAGGAAATACTTGTTAAATTTTTTAAAGTTATTGAATTTGGCATTGGTCTCACACCACATGAATCTGACTAAATGACTTTCAAAGTTCCACTCAATGCTGGCATCCCATATTCTATATTCTAAGATCACAGGCTATGGTCATTGACATTTTCCATGGTCCTTCTTTTGGGACATGCTTAAATACTGAAAACTTCAAGAGATCTGTGCATCTGGGCAATGAAGTGGATTGAGCACTAGGTCTCGCAGTCAAGAAGATCTGAGTTCAAATCCAGCCTTAGACACCATGTGACATTGGACAAGTCACTCAACTTATGTTTGCCTCAGCTTTCTCATCTATAAAATGGAGTTGATAATAGCATAATAGCATCTGCTTCCCATGGTTGTTGTAAAGATCAAATGAGATGATAATTTTAAAGTGCTTAGCACAGTGCCTGGCAAATAGTAAGTGTTACACCATCATCGTCATCATCACCACCTCTACCACCACGTTCTTCTTCATCATCATCATCTCATTTATTAGGGGGTTCCCTCCAATGGTGAAGATCGCAGCCCATCCCTGCCTACCCAACCTGTGTGACTTTGGAATGTGTCTCTCCTATGAATCTGCCACAAGGGGGCCCCTCAATGCGCAGGAAGCCTCCCTTGATTTCTCCTGACATTTAAAAAAATGATTTAGTATTTCATTTCCCCCAGTTACATATAAAAACAATTTTAAACATTCCTTTTTAAAGTTTTGAGTTCCAAGTTCTCTCCCTTCACCCCCACCCATTTAGAAGGCAAGCAATTAGATATAGATTATACATATGTAGTCATGCAAAACATTTCCATATTAGTCATATTGTGAAAGAAAACATAGACCAAAAAATCCCTCAAGAAAATGAAGTAAAAAAAGTCTGCTTCAATCTGTGTTCAGACACCATCAGGTCTTTCTCTGCAATCTTCATCATAAATCCTGCAGAGTTGTTTTGGAACATTGTATTGCTGAGAATAGCCAAGTCATTCACAGCTGATCATCTTACAACATTGCTGTTACTTTGTATGAAGTAATTTCACTTTGCACAGGCTCATGTAAGTCTTTCCAGGTTTTTCTAAGAGCATCCTCCTGCTCATAATTTCTTATAGCACAATAGTATTCCATCATAATTTCATACCATATTTTTTTCAATCACTCCCCAATTCATGGGCATCCCCTCAGTCTCCAATCCTTTGCCTCCAGAAAAGAACTGCTATAAATACTTTTGTACATATAGGTGCTTTTCCTTTTATTAAATCTCTTTTTGGATATAAACCTAGAAGTGGCATTGCTAGGTCAAAGAGTATTTATATATGGGTTTTTTTGTAGCCCTTTGGGTATAGTTCCGCTCTATAGAATGGTTGAATCAGCTCACAACTCCACCAATGTCTATTTTTTCCAACATCGCCTCCAACATTTCCCTTTCTGTCCTATTAGTAAATCTAACAGGTATGAGGTAGTACCTCAGAATTATTTTAATTTTAATTTATTTTTTCCCCATTTTACCAGACCTTTATTTAATTTTCATTTCTCCAATCAATGGTGAGTTAGAACATTTTTTATATGACAATAGATAGAATTTACTTCATCTGAAAACTGTTCATTTCTTTTTTTCAATTGGAAAATTGCTCTTATTTTTATAAATTTGACTCAATTCTCTATATGTTTGAGAAACAAGGCCTTTCTCAGAGTAACTTGTTTCAAAAAATTTTTCGTGGCTACTAATGCTAAATGTATTTCCTTCCATTCTATTACCCCACGTGCCCCCCACCAGTTATTCTATTCTCTTTCTCCTTTCACCTTTTGCTTCTTATTACCATCTTCCCCAGTCTGTCCTCCCTTCTATTCCCCCACCCCCTTTCTCTTATCCCCTTCCTCTCCTACTTTCCTATAGGGAACAATAGTTTTCTATACCAAATCAAGTGTGTTTATTATTCCCTCTGTGAGACAATTCTGATAAATAAAATTCACTCACCCCTCACCTCCCTCATCTTCCCCTCCACTGTAAAAACTTTTTCTTGCCTCTTTTGTGTGAGATAATCTGCCCCCACTTCACCTTTTCCTTTTGCCCAGTGCATTCCTCTCTCACCCCTTAATTTAATTTTTTAGATATTATACCTTTATATTCAACTCACACCTATGCCCTCTGTTTACATACTCCTCCCAGCTGCCCTAACAATGAGAAAGTTCTTAGGAATTAAAAGTATCATCTTCCCATATAGGAATATAAACAGTTTAGCCATATTAAATCCCTTATGATTTCCTTTTCCTGTTGACCTTTTTATGATTCTCTTTAGTCTAGTATTTGAAAGTCAAATTCTTGGTTGTAAACTCAGCTCCTTTGTCCTGTGGAATATCACAATCCAAGCCCTCTGATCCTTTAAGGTAGAAGCTGCTAGATCTTGTGTTATCCTTACTGTGGCTCCATGATACTTGAATTGCTTCATTCTGGCTGCTTGCAATTTTTCTCCTTGACCTAGGAGCTCTGAAATCTGGCTATCATATTCTTGGGGTTTTTTATTTCAGGATCTCTTTCAGGAGGTAGTCAGTGGATTCTTTCAATTTCTATTTTACCCCTGATTCTAGAATATAGGGGCTGTTTTCTTTGATAATTTCTTAAAAGATGATGTCTAGCCCCCCTTTTTTATCATGGCCTTCCTGTAGGTCAATAATTTTAAAATTATGTCTCCTGGATCTGTTTTCCAGGTCAGTTGTTTTTTCAATGAGATATTTTACATTTTCTTCTATTTTTCATTCTTTTGGTTTTGTTTTATTGCTTCTTGATTTCTCAGAAAGTTATTAGCTTCCATTTACTCAATTCTGATTTTTAAGGAATTATTTTTTTATTGAGCTATTGTACCTCATTTTCCATTTGACCAATTATAGTTTTTATGGAGTTTTTTTTTTCAGTGAATCTTTGGGTCTCTTTTTCCATTTGGCCAATCCTTTTTTTCAAGGCATTCTTCTCATCAGCTTTTTGTACCTCTTTTACTATTTGGGTTAGTCTGTTTTTTTTAAGGCATTATTTTCTTCAGTATTTTTTTGTGTCTCCTTTACCAAGATGTTGACTCTTTTTTCATTATTTTCTTGCATCACTCTCATTTCTCTTCCTAATTTTTCCTCTACCTCTCTTATTCGATTTTTTTTTGCAGAGCAATGGGGGGTTAAGTGACTTGCCCAGGGTCACACAGCTAGTAAGTGTCAAGTGTCTGAGGCCAGACTTGAACTCAGGTACTCCTGAATCCAGGGCCAATGCTTTAACCACTGTGCCATCTAGCTTGATTTTTTTTTGGTGGTGCAATGGGGGTTAAGTGACTTGCCCAGGGTCGCACAGCTAGTAAGTGTCAAGTGTTTGAGGTCGTATTTGAACTCAGGTCCTCCTGAATCCGGGGTGGTGCTTTATCCACTGCACCATCTAGCTGCCCCCTCTCTTATTTGATTTTAAAAATCCCTTTTGAGTTCTTCCATGGCCTGAGACCAATTCATATTTTTCTTGGAGGTGTTGGATGTAGAAGCTTTGACTTTGCTATCTTCTTCTGAGTTGTCCGTTTGATCTTCCTTATCACTATTGTAATTTTCTATGGTCAGATTTTGTTTCTGTTTTTTGCTCACTGACAAGCCTATTTCTTGACTTTTAAATCTTTGTTAAAGTTGGGCTCTGTTTCGAGGGTTGAGAGTGCACTGTACCAAGCTTTAGGGTTTTTGTGCAGCTGTTTTCAGAAATACTTCTAAGCACCTGTAAGTTTTTAGTTTTTCCAAGGTGATATGATCTAAGGAGAGGTGTGTTTACTGCTCTCCTGGCCTGTGCTCTGGTCTAAAAATGAACACAAGTCCTCTTTTCTGCCCTGGAACTGTGAGAAGGGTCCCTGCTCCCCTTTGGCCACAAGCTCTTGTGTGTTACTTATCCTCTTCCTGGGACTGCTTCCCAGGACTGCTACCCAGATCTGAGTGTGAGCAAAGCAACAGAGTCCTGTCTCAAGGCTAGCAATGAGATTCCTGTAATATTCTTCTGACCATTTGTTGAACCCCTTTACCTTCAGTGGGCTGAGAGCTCTGGAAGCAGCAGCTGCTGCTGTTGCTTCATTGACTCCCAAGGCAAATCCTGGTTTGTTGGGGCTAGGTCTGCACTGGCACTGAACTGCATTCCACTCTCACCTGGGTGTGACAGACCTTTCCTGATGACCTTCTAAGTTGTTTTTGGCTGGAAAATTATCTTACCCCATCCTTTTGTGTGTTCTGCCAGTCTAGGAATTATTTTATGGCATTATTTAAAGGTATTTGGAGGGCTCTTGAGATGAACTCAGGGGAGATGCTGCCTTTTCTCTTCCATCTTGGCTCCTCTACTTTCTCCTGACATTCTGAGGCCATGGATGGAGCACTCAAGGTGTCTACCTGTCATCTTTTTGACTTTACTATCTCTTCCCATCATGCAATTTCTTTTTTCACCTTTTTTTCTTTACTTATTTTTCTTTTTTTGCAAGGGAATGAGGATTGTGACTTGCCCAGGGTCACACAGCTAGTAAGTGTCAAGTGTCTGAGGCCGGATTTTAATTCAGCTCCTCTTGAATCCAGGGCCAGTACTTTTTCCACTGTACCATCTAGCTGCCCCCATGTAATTTCTTTTAAAAATTATTCACTTTTTTCACTTATTTTTTAAAATTAAGATTTTTATTTACAGTTTTGAGGTTCAAATTCTATCCCTTCCACTTTCCCTTCCTGCCCCTTCTCACTCCCTGAGGTGGCAATCAGATATAGGTTATACAATGCAGTTATGTAAAACATTTCTATATTTGTCATTTTGTATAAGAAGATTTGAATAAAAGAAAAGATGAAAGAAAGAAAATGAAAAACAGCATGCTTCAGTCTGTGTTCAATCAGTATCAGTTTTCCCTGGAGACAGATAGTATGCTTTAGTCTTTTGGGATTGTCTTGGATCATTTTATTACTGAGAATAGCTAAGTCATTCACAAGTTCTTCATAGAATAATATTGCTGTCATGGTGTACAACCATCATGTAATTTCTTGATGACAACTTTTATCCCTGTTTTTAATTCAGAGCCCTTCACTGGTCCCACATCATAGCTTGCGTATGCCTATCAGAATTAGAAGGAATCCCTAAGGATATTCAATGCAACCCATTCATTTGGCAGCAGAAGACACCCACACCTAGTCAGGGAAGTCAAGTGACTTTCCCAGGGTCAACTGAGTAATAAGGGTCAGAGGTGGGAGAAGAACCCAGGTGCCCTGGCCCCAGATCTGGTTTCCATTTCCCCTATACACTGATGCTGTTCTTTCTCTTCCCTTTATGGGACTCCTAAAGGTAGGGTGGCCTTTCCTTTTTCTCCATCACAATGACTGTCCTTCTGAGAAGCTTAGCTGACCCTGGCTTGTTGGAGCTTTGGGGTTTGAAGGACCTGGATTGTCATGCACTGCCCCTACCCAAACCCACACCTTACCCTTTCACTAATATAAAACCCAACCATAAACCAGAGGAGAAAATGAAGGAAGGAGGAGAAGAGAGAAGATACTCAATGGCTTGGTAAGGGGCAGGCTGGAGATAGGAGAGGTGGTTGATTCCCACTAGAGAGGTTCCAACTGTCAGAGTCCTTGGAAGGGCCCGGCTTCTCTGTGTCTTTATGATATGATAGTGTAGTAGTGGAATGGGAACTGGCAACCCAGGGTTTGTCTCAGCGATATTCCTGCCTATGGCTCAGGCACTCAAGTGCCCCAAGTCTGACACATTCTCTCTTCATTTCTACCTGCTGAAATCCTCTTCCCAGGAGGCTGAAGTGAAATACCATCTCCTCAGGGGCCCAGGCAGCTGAAGGTGATCTTCCTCTCTCTCTCTCTCTCTCTCTCTCTCTCTCTCTCTCTCTCTCTCTCTCTCTCTCTCTGTCTCTGTCTCTGTCTCTCTTTCCCCCTGAGCCCCTAGTCCTTTGGTCCCATCATATTGGAGCTTGCTCTATACATATTTGTGTATGTATTGTCCTCCAGGGAAGGATACTGTGTATCCACAGGGTGATCAGGTGGGACAAAACCCTTGAAGGGACAGAGGAAGAGAGGATTCTTAGTGGCTCCTACTTCTCCACTTAGGGGTCCTGGACACAGCAGCAGAGACACCTGCTGTCTTCCTGGGGCACGTATACAAGACATAACCTCCCAAGACCCTCCACAGCTGGAGGGAATGAGGAAACTGAGTCTGAGAGAGGGTAGATGACTTGATCCTGGTCGCACCCTCCTGGTGATTTGTGTGGCTATTGACAGAAGGAAGTTGGGAAGCATGGGCAGTGATGACAAAATCTTGAGCACAAACCTGAGGATTGGAGGGGCATTGGATGGCATCTTCATCCCATTCCCCACTGAAGGTGAGGATTTGAGAGAGGAAAGTAGATTTGAGAATGAAGCGGCTAGGGGGGCAGCTAGGTGGCGCAGTGGATAGAGCACCGGCCATGGAGTCAGGAGTACCTGAGTTCAAATCCGGCCTCAGACACTTGACACTTACTAGCTGTGTGACCCTGGGCAAGTCACTTAACCCCAATTGCCTCACTTAAAAAAAAAAAAGAAAGAAAGAGAATGAATCGGCTAGTTAAGAAGAAAGTGTCAGAGAATGGAATTTGGATCTCTGGATCATGGCTTCAAATCTCCGCATGACAGACTTTGGGTGGCCTCGGGCACAAGTGTGTGTCTGGAGTTAAGGAAACCTAATAAACAGAGTCTTATCCCAAGAAAGATAAGGGAGAAAACTCCCAACATACATTCACCAAATAGCCATCATGGGGAGTAGTTATGATATGTAGGAAGAAGAAGAGCTCTTCAGATCCCCAGAAGTTTATTGGAGATAAAATCCAGGAAAGGGACCAGCAGGAGATGCCATGGCCCTGGATGGATATACTGAGCTGTCCAGAGGAGGAAGAAGCCAAGCAAAGGACCAGGTAGGACCAAGAGGTCCTAACACATGTGACTTCTCAGGCATCACTGAGACTTGGGGTGATGAAGTTATGACTGAGGATCATGGTTTTAGGAAGGCAAACCTCATTATAAAGCAATTGGCCAGGTCAAAGGTGGGAGAGCATTGGAATAGGAGTCATTAGGGGCAGCTAGGTGGTACAGTGGATAGAACACCGGCCCTGGAGTCAGGAGGATCTGAGTTCAAAACCAGCCTCAGACACTTAACACTTACTAGCTGTGTGACCCTGGGCAAGTCACTTAACCCCTATTGCCTCAAAAAGGAGTCATTAGATAAACATGGGTGAGAACCCAGGACTGATAAAGGAAGATGGGGGAGAGAGGCCCTTATGTTGAAGGCCAATGGAGGTAGATAGAGAAGAGATATTGTACACTATGGACCACCCAGAGAGTAAGAGGAAAGCATTTGGGGAAGAATTTGGGGAAGAGAGTAATGACCCAGTGGTGAGAATTGGGGCAGTCAATGCCCCTGATGTCTGCTGGAGTCTCTGACTCTGTGACTTGTTTGGGCCCATAGAGCTGCTGAGTCATGTTTGCGATTGCTTCAGGTCTTTCCAGTATGCCACATGGTGTCACTTAGTAAGCCTTCAAGACCTTGCCTTTATTATCGGCATCCCTATACTGGGTGCATGGCCCCTGCCACCAAGAGCAGCAGCCGCTGAGTTTCTGAAATCTACCATCCTGAGGTAGCAGGTGTTGGTGAAAGAATCCAAGATTTGGAGTGAGAGATACTCTATTATTGTTGTTATCGTTATTGTGACTCATAAAAGTAACAGTAATAATAGCTAGTATTCTAAAGTTTACAAAGCACTTTATAGCTTATCTCATTTGGTCTTCACAGCCACCCTGTGAGGCAGGAATCATCTGCATTTTACAGAGAGGGAAACTGAGGCAGTCAGAGGTGAAGTGACTTGTCCAGGGTCACAGAACTAGTAAGTGTTTGAAGCAGGATTAGAACTTGGGTCTTCCTGACTCCAGGCCCAGCACTCTATCCATTACACTCCACTCTGCTACATTTCACCTGTGTGACCTTGAGTGAGTCCCTGCTCCTCAACTTCCTCATCTCTGAAGGGAAGGCGCTGGATCAGGGGGTTCTTCTGATCCTGTGTTGTTCCTGTTCTCCCCAGTGGACCACAGGGAGACAAAGTGACTGTGGTGGTGTGCAGGGGCTCAGGCCAGGGAGGGACCAATGCCCTCCTGCACGTGTGCCTGGAATTTCAGAAGAAGATGGGGAAGTTTTTACTTCTTCCTTCTTCAGACACAGTCAAGGATAACAGAGGCTAGCAGAACCCTAGCTGGAATGAGTCACTGGGGATGTGTGTGTGGGGGTACACAAACCAGAAACGAGACTCCAGGAAACCCGACATTTTTCTATAGCTAGTAATTATGCAAATTGTATGATCTCTGATAGCAGCAGAGAGAGTTTTTTTTTTTTTAATAAAAACTATATAAGATGCTAATATGGTAAGGAAGTGCAGAACCAAGAACGACAAAGTTGAAAGGAATGTTAGAACATAGAATATTGAATGTCAGAGCTGGGAGGGACCTTAGACGCTGTCTAGTGTAATTTTACAGAGGAGGAAACCGAGACCCACTGAAAGGTTAGCGACCCAACCAAGGTCACATGATGAGCTAGTGGTAGGGCTGAGACCAGAACCCATTTTCTTGGATTCCATTCCCAGAACTCTACCCTCTTTGCTGCTGTGGGTTTTGAAACCTAATAAAAATTTCAAAACAGGTTTTCTCTTGCTGACAATTTACTAGCAGGTGGAGTTTTGAAATTGTCTGCTTGGAGTCACGCAAGTTTCTACAACGTGGGCTTGTCAGGCTTTTCTTTTTAACCAATTCCAGTTAGCCAGACCTGGCACTGGTCCTGCTCATGCCAAGTTGGGTCACTGGTTTGGGGCTGGGAGGTGATAGGTCCACACTGCGCTCCTCCAAGGACTCCCGAAAAACCCCACAGGACTGAACGAGCCTCCACTTTTCTTTGCCTCACTTTCCCTATTCCTCCTTCCCGAGCACAAACCCCACCCTTCCCGCCTTCCAGAGGGGAGAGAGGCCACCATGGGCTCTGCCCAGAGTCACTCAAGTCTTCTTTCCCCCTGAATCTCAAGGCTGTTTTACAATGAGGATGAAGAATGATGCTCATAACAATAGTTAGCACTTAGCTCTTTAAGGCTTGCTGAGAGCTCTGCATATGTTATCTCATTTGATCTCCATGGCAACCCTGGGAGGTAGGTACTATTATTATCCCCATTTTACCAATGAGGAAACTGAGTCTGAGAGAGGGTAGATGACTTGCCCTTGATCGAAGCCAGCGTGTGCCCGAGGTAGGATCTGAACTCGGCCTTTTCCTCTATTCCATCCACTGGGCTGCACGGCTGCGTATGGCTGCTGATCTTTCTGGGGTGGGATGATAGTGACATCACACACACACACACACACACACACACACACACAACTATATGCAGAACCTGCCTATAAACAGAAAAAACACGGACAAAAGATTCTTCCAGAATGAGGCAATAGATTGGTTTTTCTACCAGGGATGGTCTAAATCCTGTTTTACGTTGTGGTTTGCATGCCGTCTCCCCACTGGACTGGGAGCTCCCTGAGGGCAGGGACTGTCTTCTGCTTTCTTTATGTCACCAGCACACAGAATGTTTGAAGGGAACAAGCAGGTTTCCCCAGTGACAGTCAGCAAGGACCACAATTGACTGAAAGACACAGAGATGTAAGATCCCATTGGGCTTCTTGTCTGTTGCTTATCAAACGGCATTTGGTTAACTAGAATGGAACATCAGCTGACAGACTCACTCAAGCTTGGCTGCCGTCCACTCGGGAAAGACTCAGTGAGGAAAGTCTGTTGATCACATTTCAGAACACCCTTGCAGGACACCACCAGCATCCCTATGCTGGAGGGATGACTAGGCTGGGCTCGGAGCAAAAGGAGAAGGACGCTGATCACTGTGGGGCAGTGGGCAGGCCTTCGTTGACCCCCAAACTTCCCGTCCATCAAAGGGCCATCCTTTCCTCACAATCCCTTTGCTGGTATTGCCGTTGGAGACCTGAATCACCCTCAGCTCCTCAGATTGAAGTGGATCAGAACAAAGAAGGACCTCAGGACCTCAGGTCTACCACAGAACCAATGAGGAGCTCCAAAGAAGAAGGATAAAGGATATTTCCTTTTTTTTTTTTTTTGTGAGGCAATTGGGGTTAAGTGACTTGCCCAGGGTCGCACAGCTAGTAAATGTCAAGGTTCTGAGGCCGGATTTGAACTCAGGTCCTCCTGAATCCAGGGCTGGTGCTCTATCTACTGTGCCACCTAGCTGCCCTGATAAAGGATATTTTCAAGGAATCGTGTTATAGAAGAGGACGATGATAGATGCGGGAGGTCAGAGGGAACCTTGAGAGCCTTTGAATTGAGAGGGTGACAGGTCAAACCTGAGATTTAGGAAAACCCTTTTGGCAGCTGAGTGGAGGATGGGTTGGAGTGGAGGCAGGGATGTCCACTGGATGTTGCTTGGTGAAAGGTGATGGAGGTCTAAATGAGGGATGTGTCTGTGTGAGGGGAGAAGAGGGGACTGATGGGGTTGTGAATGGGAGATGAGTCTATGGATTAGCTATGAGGCTAAGTGAGAGTGAGGAGCTGAAAAGGACTAACATTTTCCTTAACAGAAATAGGGAAGATCTGACCTGGTCTTTCTTCAGACAACTCTGCTGGTTCCCTGTTTGCCCCAATGATCAGCTCCCTCTTCATCTGCTTGGCTTTTTCTTTCTTTTCTTTTTCTTCTTCTTTTTGGTGAGGCAATGAGTGTTAAGTGACTTGCCCAGGGTCACATCTGCTTGGCTTTTAACACCCTTGAGCTCTTGGCCCCAACCCACCTTCTCAGAGCTGGCTTCCAGATGGACTCACTGAGCAAAACACTGAGACACTTTTCTGCCCTCCAGGGGCTTGGACTCAGCTGTGGGACGTCCCTTTGGCCATTTGCTCAGCGGTCCTGCTGATTCCCAATGGTCTGACAAAAGAAGTTATCATTCCCTAGAGTATTTCTAGGAACCAAAGATACCCTCATTGACCTTCTCTATTTTAGCAGCCCTCGAAATGACGGAGGGACCATTGTCCTGAGGGCCGCTTGGATGACAGACCGGACCACGCTAATTTTCAGAAGTAGGGTGATCATCCAAGGCCATGCCACAAGCCATGGGGCGTTTTATGATCTCATTAACCGATAAAGCTGGGCTTGTCATATAACCTGGCCTTGAGCATCTATCTCCGAGACCCTAAACCTAGCCTGCATTCCGATGGTTAATAAAACGACGGAAGTTCAGGGGTGGTTAATATTTACTGAGCTGAAAGCAATTCCTGCCCTAACCCTAAAGAATTTAAATCTTGGCTGTGACGTTGTCAGTTTTGACGACTCTCTTGGTGGCCTGGGAACTTGGCTCATTCGCTAGCATATGTCCTGGTCCCCAGTTTAATCCAATTCACCAAATCCCAATAAAGCACCTGCCGCGTGTCAGCCTCTGGGGACACAAAGACAGCACCAAAGTAGCGCTGGCCCTCAAGGGACCCACATTCTGCTTGAGGGGCGTGTGCGGTGGGGTGCGTATACGCAGATACAGCCTGGACCAATCTGTACAGAGCGAATGTGGACTAATTTGTAAAAATGGGGGAGGCGCACTAAGCGGGGATGGGGGTGGTACCTCTAAAAGCAGGTAGCTCTTTGAGCTGAGCCCGAACCTCCATTGGCGCTGTTGCCTATGGGATAAAGGGTCGTCTCCTTCCACTGGCACCCAAAGTTCTCTCCACTCTAATTGGACCTGTTTCCAGCGGGTGGGTGATGTTGTAGGAGACCCCATTGGCTAAAATCAGGCGGGTTACTCTTCCTTCCCTCCCCCCTTCCCAAAGCACAATCTTTGCTCCGGATGATGATGGTGGTGGTGATGATAATGCCCCACTGCTACCACGTGACCAGCCCGTCTTCTCTTTCAATTGTGAATTTCTCCTTGTCTTCCTTTCCCGAGTCTTTGTTCATGGTGGACGCTCACCGCCCGCCTCCCAGTTCTCTTCGGGAGAGCGTAACATTGACTGTTTTGGCGTCTGCGATGTTTCAGTTTTCACAGCTGAAAAGCAACAAGGATAGAACGCAGTGATTGAAAAGATGCGGCTATCCCCAGGAGAGACAGTTTGGTCAGGAAGACCTGAGTTCAAGTTCTGACACTTCCTTGGATGGTCGCTTAACTTTTCAGAGCTTTGGGCAGCTGTCTGTAACTACAATGTGCAGAGGAGGCGCTACCTGTACAGGGAATTTCCTCGCCCTGAAATTTCCCTCCGCCAGTGAAATCACAGGTAGGATCAGTCCCGACCCCACTCCTGAAATGAAGTTGTAAGTGGTTTGACGTGGCTGGATCTAAGAACTAGGGGAATTCCTGGTAGGATGAGGGCCAAGAAGCCAACGAGAGAAGACACCAGGAGCGAGAAGGAGAGCAAGCACACAGCACCCACCTACAAACAACAGCAAAAATGAGAGGGGATCAGGCTCTCTGGTGAGAGCCCAAGCTGGGACCCACCCTCAGGGCTCTTGGCTGGAGGCCAGGACTCTGCTCCACGACCTGCTCACTGCCTCTTGGCCACCCCCACCTTCCCGGGGGAGGGAAAATAATAACTGACGTTTACACAATACATGGCTGTTTACAAAGCACTTTAATGTTTACAAAACACTTTACAGACATTATCTCATCAAGTCTGACCGCATCCCAGTGAGGGAGCTGATACAGATATTGTTATCCTTTTATTAAAAAAGGGAAGATGAGGCTCAGGGGAGTCCGTGAAGTGACCAGTATGGTGTGGTTAGTGTGGAATGTGAGCCCAGGGCTAAATTTCTGAAGTGACTGGCCACACTGTAGCTCTGACTCTCACTCTCACTGCCTCTGCCTCTGTCTGTCTGTCTGTCTCTTCCTCCCTCCCTCCCTTCTCCTCCTAATCCCTCTCCCTCCCCCCTCCTTTGAGAAATGCTTGTAGGTCAATCCTTTCCCACAAAGTCCCCGTTTTCCCCCAATATTGTTCTGTGGATACGGTTAATAATGCTGTGGTTATTTGCTCCTTAAAGGAGCCCAGAGTTCAAACAGCCCTCGGAGGCCAGGCAATGGTACCACCCCTGAATGTGTGCCTCTTCTATCCCATCACTGCAGAGTGGGCAGCCAGTTTGATGACCTTCAGCAACGGTGAGCTCACTACCTCAAAATGCAACTTAACCAATAATTATTAAGTAACTGCTACACGCAGAGTCCCCTGTTAGAAGCTAGGGGAAATCCAAATTTTTACCACAACATATGGTACAGAAACAGATGCATCGGTCTATGCATATCTAGGTATATCTATCACTAATCTAATCTATCATCTACCTATCTATTTCAGTTACCTATCTAATCTACCTACCTATTTATCCCTAATCCAATCTAATACTATCTATCATCTATCTATCTATCTATCTATCTATCTATCTATCTATCTATCTATCTATCTATCTATCTATCTATCTATTATCTATCACCTATCTAATCTATCATATATCTACCTACTCCTCTATCATCTATCTATCTATCTATCTATCTATCTATCTATCTATCTATCTCTATCTCTACCTCTCTATCTCTCTCTCTATCTAATCTACCTATCCTCAAACAATGCTACATAGTAAGTAAATTGGAGAATTTGAAAAAAAAGTCATGTGTCATCAGAAAACAAAACTCATTACGGAGTTGAAGAGGGTTAAGGAGGGTTTCTTTGAAGAGGTGGCATTTCAGTAGGATTTTAAAGCATGGGGAGAAATTCTACAAGGTGATGAAAAGAGGAATAGAACCCAGGCACAGGAAATAGTAGAAGTCAAAGCAATTCAGTTTCATTCATTTTAAGAGCTCCTTATTTTTTATTCTATTCATTTCTTTAAAAAATACTTTTTATTGATGTTTTGTTTTTATATCTTTTTTTTTTTTTTTTGGTGAGGCAATTGGGGTTAAGTGACTTGCCCAGGGTCAGACAGCTAGTATGTGTCAAGGGTCTGAGGCCAGATTTGAATTCAGGTCCTCCTGAATCCAGGGCTGGTACTCTATCCACTGTGCCACCTAGCTGCCCCTTGTCTTTATATCAATTAAATTCCCCTCTGTATTCTAACCCCCCCCACCCCATGTAATGAGGAAATTAAAAAAAAAAGAAAAAGGAAAAGAGAAAAAAAATCAGCAATTTTCTCCTGTCTCCTCTATTTATCTATCCATATCATATCTCTATCTCATCTATTTATCTATCTTGCCTATTTACCATCTATCTACATCTGATAATATATTAATATATAGTTATATAGTGTTACATGCCCATGAATACCTTCCCTCACTTCTGCAAAAGCATGGTGGGGAGGAGTCTTTTCATCTCTTTTTTGGGGGTAGACTTATTCTTTGTAATTCTGTTACTTTCATTTTCTATTTTAACAAGTATGTATTAATGACTAGTGTGTGTCAGGCATTGGGTAAGCAAAGGCAAAAACATGAGTCACTTACCTCAGTAAGATTCTATTTGGAGGAAATAACATGTACACATACAGCCATGACCCAGGGTCTCCCACCTGGGAGTTCATTTCTTTTGAGCCTGATCTTGGGGGCTTCACCCAGGGGGTCAATGGGAAGAAAGTCTCTTTTCAGTCCAGCTGGGAAAGCACACAGAGCTCTTGTGCCCGGGGCCTTCCCTGATCATCCAGTAGAATTATCAGAGAAATTTCATTGATTAAACTTTTACACACAGCTAAGTACAGTGGATAGAACACCCAGCCTGCAGTCAAGACCTGAATTCAAATCCAGCCTCAGACACTTACTAGCTGTGTGACTTTGGGCAAGTCACTGTTTGCCTCAGTTTCCTGTAAAATGAGCCTTGGAGAAGGAAATGGCCAACTACTCCAGTAGCTCTGCCAAGAAAACCCCAAATGGGGTCAGTGGACATGGCTGAACTGACTGAATAATAATGAAAGTACAAAATTCGTAAGTGAAGAGGGAGAGGATTCCCAGCATGGATGACAACCTGTGTAAAGGCTATGGAGGCAGAAGATGGAATGTCAAATATATGAATGAATGAATGAATGAACAAATGGAGAGGTAAACTTTCAGTTTATGTTGGCTGGAATCAAGTCTCTGTGTCACTTCCTGGTGATTCACTTTTCTTCTCCTCTTTATGTGTTTTCTTCCCCCATTAGAGTGTAAACCCCTTGAAAGCAGGACCTCTTTTGGGTTGTACAGTATTTGTATACCCAACGCTTAGCATAGTGCCTGTCACGTGGTAAGAGCTTCATAAATGCATTTTCATTGAATTGTTAACTCACTTATAAGGGCTTGGTTTTTAATGCATTGACTGGTGCCAGGATGCAGAAGTAAAAAGGCTTTGTACAGAAGTCACAGCTCTAGTAAAGTGTCTGAGGCAGGATTTGAACTCAGGTCTTTCTGACTCCACTTCCCACCATCCCTGCCCTCAGGGAGCTCCCAATCCAGCTGCACTGCTGCAGGGAGAGGGGATTCCCCTGGATTTCTGTAGGTCTCATTCTGAGCAGTCTCATCTGTCCAGCCATCGACAGAGATCCCTGTGCAATGGCAGCAGAGACTGGACCGTGTCCTTTTCTTCCTTTCCAGAGGGGCCCCTGCTCCCCGCTCCCCTTGGCTTCAAGAAGTGGCACTTCAAAGGCAGCTCACACAATGGGTATTTTAATAGAGACTGTCGTGTTTGGAGGAAATAGTTGTTTGTACAATCGCCAATCTACTCCACCGCCGGGAGACCTTCCTGCCTCCTCCAGCCTTGAACTGTCGTCTCTGCTGAGGGAATTGAGTTGATTTAATGTCACAAGCATTTATTGGGCACTTCCTATGTGACTTTTATTGTGCTGGAGTCAGGAGTTGTCCCCCTCCCCCCTTAAAAGGCTTCCATTCTACTGGGCGGGGCAGGTGTGTGTGTGTGTGTGTGTGTGTGTGTGTGTGTATGCCAAGACAACATGAACCCAGAGAAGTACATGCAAGGTAATTTGTGGTGGGAGAGGCCAGGAAGGCTTCCTGCTGAAGGTGGTGGTGGAGCTCAGCCTTGATGGGGGCTGGGAGGGTCTAAGATGGTTCATGAGGAAGGAGTATATTTTAGACAGAAGCACTGCTCCTGGAGATGAGTTACCCAGGGTCACACTGGTAGTAAGTGTCAGAGGCCAGATTTGAACTCCAGAAGATGAGTCTTCCTGACTCCAGGCCCAGAACCCTAACCACTGTACTACCTATGTAGGAACTTACTAAATACTTATTAATTAGGAAATCTAGAACATAGAACATGGAATATCATATCTGTGAGGGACGTACATAAGAAGATGGAACATTAGTATTCAATTTGGAGGAAACCTTAGGACACTGAATGGACAATGGCATGCCTGGGAGAGATTTTCCACCATGGGACAGAATATCAGAGCTGGGAAGGATCTTAGAATGTGGAGGCTTTCAGAGAAGCAAGTGTCCTTGGGCATTAGCCCAATGCCCTCATTACACACTTCAGAATCAGAGGGAGGCCTAGAGAAATCATTTGGTGAAGGGCTGGCGGCCACACCTCCTCATTCCAATTTCAGCTACGAGTCCATCCCATTATTTTTGGGCTAAAGATATGTGTATTTCCATTGTGCTGAGGTCAGCTGTCATGAGTTGTCCAGCGTGAGTAACATCCCTAATTAGTCTCTTGATCTCTTGGATATCCTGTGGAAATGTCCTTCAGTGAGACAGAGAAGGCAAAAATGAGGCCAGAGACTTCATTTGGATCAGCTGACCAAATGCACTTTGTATGAGACAAGAATGACAGCACCTTCTAAATGAGTCTGGACAAGAAGCTCTCTAAAGTTCTTTTGTCCCTGACATTCCGTGTCTTTTGTTCTAAGGCCTTTCCTGAGGCTGACATTCTGGGTTCTCTGTTCTGGGGTTTCTCCTGCTCTAATATCCTCTATTCTCTGTTCTAAGGTTCTTCCTCTCTGATATTCTATGTTCTAAGGCTGGCCCCGGCTCTGTCGTTCATTTCTTTCTTTTTTTTTTAGAATCTGCATATATGAATGGTTAATAACTCTCTCTTTCTTTTGTTTTTGACAGGGGAAAGTCTATCCTTAGTCCTTTCCCTCCCTCCTACCCATCCCCACAACTGGAAAAAAAAAACCCCAAACCTTTGTAATGAATATGCATCGTCAAATAAAACAAGTTCTTCCATAGATCACATCTGAGAACCCTGGTCTTCTCTCACATGGTGAGTCAGGAGCTACATACATCCCAGAACTCTGACTTCTGCAGAAACAAGGAATCCCTGTCACTCAGTCACCCAGTGGAGCACAGGAAGGTGGCTCAGGTCCCCTCTCAGCCCCTGGACTGTCTCTGGCCATTGCAGATTCATAGAATGTCAGCTGGAGAATGATCCCCCACGTTAGTTCATTGGACACTCCCGACTTTCTTTTCAGAGGACATTGAGGGGCTCAGTGTGAGTTCCGTTCAGGTGAGACACTCAGGTTCCTGAGGCCCTGTCCAGGAGCAGTCTCCCCTCCCCCTCCCTGTTGTGACATCCCTGGAAAGACAGCCTGGGGACTGAGGCTTGGGACCCCCTGCTCAGTCGCTCATTAAGTGGCTCACATGTGGACAAAGCCTGACTGCTCAGATCTTATCCAACGGGACATTAGCGGCCCATGTGGGAGACATGAAAACTGATTGGCTTGTCAGGCTGGTCCAGGACTGCCGGGCTGGCTGACCATTCTCAGAACGAGCTGGGAGGAGGACTGAGTAAATTGAATATGAACCAGGGATGAAATATTTATGGACAATGATTCCTGGGATTCTGTTTATTCTGGGATTTCCTCCAGGCCGAGGACCAAAGGTCATCACTGGCACCTCTGATTTCTCCATGGGACTGTGTCTCTGCAAGGGAGGGGCCTTGAAGGCTCTGGGTCCATTGAGCCTGACCTGACCAAGGTCAATGCTCCCCAGCCAAGTGATGGATGGAGTCCAGTCAGCCAAAGAATGAGGTCTGAAGACCCCGGCTGCTCTCCGGGCTCAGCCACTTAACCAGCTGTGAGGCCTCTGGGTAGCCATGTCTGAAAAATGGCATGGCTGGTCTGCTAGTGGCCTCTGAGCAGCATTCTGGGGGAAGGTGCTTCACAGACGTGAAAGAAGGTTTCAGATATTAAGGGCTTTCCCAGCTTCCAGCTCTGCCATCCCCTGTTCTCAGGTCCCTCAGAGCTCTGCCATTCTCTGTTCTCAGACCTCTTCCAGCCCTGTCATTCCCTGTTCTAAGCTCCCTCTCAGCCCTGTCATTCTTTGTCTTAAGCTCCCTCCCAGCCCTGCCATCCCCTGTTCTCAGGCCCCTCTGAGCTCTGCCATTCTCTGTTCTCAGACCTCTTCCAGCCCTGACATTCCCTGTTCTAAGCTCCCTCCCAACCCTGCCATTCCCTGTTCTAAGCTCTCTCCCAGCCCTGCCATTCCCTGTTCTTAGGCCCCTCTTGGCTCTGAAACCATCAGTTCTCTATTTTAAGGCAGCCTGGTGTAGCGGTAGTTAGAGTGCTGACCCTGGAGTCGGGAAGATCTGAGTTTGAATCCTGCCTCAGACATTTACTCTATGTCCCTAGATAGTCACTCAATCTCTTTGAGGCTTTGCTTTGTTCTCTGTACAATGAAGGGGTGGGGTGGGTTAGCCTCTTAAGGTCCCTCCCAGCTCTGAATCTAGGATCGCAGGATGCTTCCTGCTGAAAAGTCCTAAGCACAGCAGGAGCCTTTGATTTGTGGTGCCCAAGGGCATGAAAAGATGCCTGAGTTCACAGGGCACCGGCTTGAAAGCTGGACACGGCCATGGAGGTACTCTGACCCAACGCTGTCCTTTTCGAGAGGAGGAAAAGATCTGGGCCAGGCCTACACACAGGGAACAGTGTCTCAGAATGCCAGACTCTCTCTGTTAACAGAACAAGCAGTTAGCACTCAGGGAGGGAGCCTGAGGGCCCTGCCCAGAGGAGGGGAGCTTTAGCTGCTCCTTGGAGTAAGGGAGGATGGAGAGAAGGGATGGGGACATTGGGGGGCCCTGGAGGTCAGACCCTCCTGACTGGGAGGAGGGACAGGGTACTACATTGTCATGGAGCTGAGATTCTAGACATTTTTGTAAAATTAAAAAGGATTCATTGGGTCCTGGTCATGTATTCTGGGTCTATTGTCTATGGACTTGAGGAGGCCCATCCCCCAAGGCTCAGGCACCAGGGAATGAATCATTTGGAGCCATTTCTCTAGAGGTGATTACAATCACAAGGCCATTTATAGCCATTTATTTCCCTTGGTCCTCTTAAGTGCCTGGAGCATCAGGTGGTCCTGGAAGGATGTCTTCTCATGAAGAAGTGAAGGTTCACACAACCAGCCATAGGCCGAGTCCAAGGCTCCTCATCCCTTCCCTCTTTCCCTGACTGTACCACTGTGGCATCAGATGCAGGGAAGTTCAGAAGGGGGTGGGGTGGGGAAAAAGAGAATGAGTTCTGTTTTGGACACCTTCAATTTGGGATGCCAATGGGACATTCCATTCAATATGTCCAATAGATAATCGATGCTGCAAGGCTGGAACTCAGGAGAGAGACTAGACTAGATGCTCAGATCTGGGCAGTTTCCAGGAGACAGTAAGTGATCCCATGGGAACAGGTGAGGTTAGCAAGACAGTGAAGAGAGAAAAGAGAGAGGATTTTGGGCAGAGGTCTGGGGAACATGGGCAGCTAGTGGGTGTGTCATGGATGAAGATGCAGCAAAGCAGATTGGGAAGGAAACCAGCCATGTCAGAGGAGAATCCGGAGAGAGAAGCATCACAAACACCCAGCCTATGAGGAGAGAGTGGTCCGGAGGGTTGGACTCAGCAGAGTTTGAGGAGAACTAGGGTTGAGGAAAGGCCATTAGATTGGACAATTAGGAGGTCATTGATAACTTTGGATGAGGTAGTTTCTTCTGATGAATTTGGAAGCAATACTATAGTGGGTGGAGAAGTGAATGAGAAGAGAAGAGGTAGAGGTGCCTAGGCTAGAAGTCATTTTCTTCCTTTTTTAAATTTTGTTTTTGTTTTTGTTTTTGTGGGGTAATGAGGGTTAAGTGACTTGCCCAGGGGCACACAGCTAGTAAGTGTCAAGTGTCTGAGGTCAGATTTGAACTCACGTCCTCCTAAATCCAGGGCCAGTGCTCTATCTACTGCATCACCTAGCTGCCCACCAGAAATCATTTTCAAGGAGTTTGGTTGAAAAAGGGAAGAGGGATATAGGATGATAGGTGTGGACATGGTAAGATCTAGTGAGAGCTTTTTGAGAATGGGGATACTTGGGGCATGACTATAGGTAGCAGAGGGAATCAGATTGGAAATGAGAGAGAGAGAGAGAGAGAGAGAGAGAGAGAGAGAGAGAGAGAGAGAGAGAGAGAGAAGAAGGAAGGGGGAAGGAGGGAAGGAAAGAGGGAGAGAGGGAGAGGAGGAAGGGAGGGAGGGAAAGAGAGGGAGAGAGGAAGAGAAGGAGGAAGGGAGGTAGGGAAAGAGAGAGAAGAGTGAGAGTGAGAGTGAGAGAGAGAGAGAGAGAGAGAGAGAGAGAGCGCTCAATCTGTTGAACACTGGAGGGGCTGCATTCTAGGGTTCACCCAGAGGGGCTGGCCTTGGAAAAGAGAAAGGGCTACTTTTCCATCAGACTGAAGACAAGTTGGGATGGTGGGGAAGGATGTCAAGTTTTCATCAGACTACTTTGCTTAGGAGAGGATTGCTTCTGAAGATGCTGTTTCTCACTCTCTTAAGAAACACATTTCTCATTGCCGTTGCCGTAGAAACGATCTCAGGCTAATTTTATCAGCAACTGCTCTGGAGTCATTTGTATCTTTGTAAGCTAGTGGCTGCAAGCTCTTCTAGAGTCTCAGGATCTCCAGCCCTCCAGAGAACCCGAGGTAGTCAGAACCAAAAGGTGCCTGGGGAGCTGTCCCTCCCTAGAGCCCAGACTAGCAGAGTGAGAGGGACCTTGGAGCAGAGAATTCCATTCAAACCAACGTGTGGTGGGTCCTGGTTCTACACAAATGGTGCCATTTTTCCAAACCTATTCCAGTGTCTTCCTTCTCCTCCAGTCATCCTGCCTTGATCTGTTCCACCCCTGCCTCCTATTTCATATAGGGGCTCTGGGGGGGGGTCTAGGAGGGACTCTGTGCCCCAACTCTTGGCTGGGACCCTCTCCTCTCTCACGTTCCCCCTCCCAAGCAAGGAGCTGACTGTTATCCTCCCATGTGAAAGACAGAGTCTCTAAATAGCTGCCAGTGCTATGTCCTGCCTTTGCCCTGAGACAAGAGTGAATGAGGCAAAAACTGAAGCAAACCCTGCTCTTGGCTGGAGAGAGTTAACCATTGAGTTGGGCAGTCACAGAATCTGATGTCTGGAATGAGCCTTGATTGAAGGGCCAAGAAAGGAAGGAGAATGTTCTTCAGCACAATGTCATTCAGGGATTGGTAGCTCACAGCCACCAGGATCTAGAAGGGGCCATCAATGTGGAGAGTAAATTGCCAATGAGGAGAGGCTGCTGAGTGATCGTGGTGCAGGAGGAGTCTGGAGGGGACATTGGGGAGCCAGGAGGATTCCTGCTCCTCCCCTGGAACCAATGACTTGGGAGCAGGACAAAAGGTCCAAGTCAGTGCCTTTCCAGGTGGCCCAGCCCCCACCTGGCCTTCAGACAGCTCCTGTACAGGACAAGAATCCTGAGGGCCTCCTGCCTTAGATACTCCTTTGTATCTGTCCTTGATGACAAAGACTGGCTCTTCACAAAATGGGATGAAAGGAAGGAAGATTGCTTATTTTTCTGAGTACCTTCTGGTGAATAAAGAAAAAAAAGTACAGTTGGTGTTAGACTGGGAATCTTTGATTGAAAATGTGGTGCTCCCTCTCCTAACTCCCAATATGTACAGACATATTGGTTCACTGAAGGGAGGCGACTTCTCTCCTCAGGAGTCTAGGGGCAACCCTGAAGGGTTGGGGGTTGCTTGTTGCTTGTTAGCCCCTATTTGGTGTGTTCCTCTTTGATTATCAGCCAGCCAGAATTAATTACCTTTTAGAAAAGGTTTTTTTAAAATAAATATGACACAGTAAGAACAGTTGGTATGAAACATGCAAGGAAACTGTTACCCACCTATGGGAAGTCTACTTTTCTTACCTTTTGAGAGTCTCAAGGTTGTGAGTGGAGGGTGGGAGGGAATTCCATTGAATACTACCAGGCTGGCTGGTGGCTAGACTATTTCTGCTGGAATGCTCAAATCTGAATGACTCATTATGTTATACAAAGACCCAGAGCTGTAGTTAATTCTTTTGATCAAGATCAATCTTTTCTGTGTGGCATCATCTGATTTCATCCAAAGATGAAATTCATGCCCTGCAAACAAACAAACAAACAAAGATGAAATTAACTCCTCCCAAATTAAGCTTTTGTTTAGACCTAGTTTTTACATTTTTGATAAATTAATTCATTTCATTGATTTATTTTATGGAGGTTCCTAGGACTTACTCATACCAGATGAATACCTTTAACTAGTTCCAGACGTCTAGAACTTCCATCCTAGCACCAAGAAAAGGAGTTGGGGGTTTATCCTATAGCTGGTTAAAGAACATGGTGATTTCTGGTCAGGGCTGTCCCATCATGAAAGGGTGATTGACTAAGACTTAGGCTAGATGTGTACAATGAAGTTGAGGAAGGAGAGACCTGAGGTATGGAGAACAGTTAAGATACTTCATGAGAGAGGCAACGAAGTTTGAAATTAGGGTAGTAGCTGTGTGGGTGGGGAGGAGGGGATAGAAAGGGGAAGAACAGTACATCCAACAAACATTTCCTAGGAGCCCATTGTGAGTAACCTTCCCAAAGTTCTTGGATTCTCTGGTGGTGTAGAGGTAGGTGATTCCTGACTCCTGCAGTTAGTCCCAGGGGAATACAAGCTTGGGGACTTTCTACCAAACTGAAGAGAGTTTGAAGAATAGTCTAGCCATAGCCTAGGGCTGTTTCCCAATGTCCAATGTCCAATACACTGGGCACTTGGGTATTGCTTCTTTGGGAGGGAAGCCCAGGGGTGGAAAAAGGTGCCAGAAGGTCTCAAGAATCAGTTTGTTGACCATCTGTAAACTTTACCTTTGCTGCTATTACACCAAACGTGAGACCTTTGTCCAATGATCAGAGAGTTGATATGCTACTGGATGGGGGTGGTAGTGCTGAACCACGTTGATTACAACCTTGACACTTGTTAAAAATGAACTGGAAGACAGGAGAAAGACGCAGCCAAGGGAGGGGGATGGCCTGGGCCTTCAGGGGCCTTATCCCTGGAACACCATGACCTCAAGGCGCCATCTTCCCTCTGTGTCTTAGAAGTGGCTGGCTCCCATTTCTGGAACCCATTCATTGCTCAGTTCTGCCCCAAAAGCACTGGTTGCCTACAAGCTTCAGCTCAAACCCTGGCTTCTACAGGAGCTTTTCCTTATGTCTTCAGCCACTGCTACTCAGATCTTCTCTTTTAAGGTCACCTTCCATCCACCTTATGTGTAGAGACTATTTATTTACACATTTTCTTCCCTGTTAGAATTAAGCTTTTGAAGACTGGTTTTTCCTTTCCCTTCGTGTCTTCTGTGCCTAGCACAGAGCTTGGCACATCAGAAGTGATTAACAAATACTCACTGACTGGTTGGTAGATGTTTAATGACTTCAAGTCACAGAATGGCATGATCTTAGATGCAATGGAAAGGCCACAGAATTTGGGGGTCATAGGACTTGGATTCAAATCTTGATTTTTCTACTTACTCCAAATGTGACCTTTTGGTGAAAGAGGTGAAATATTGGTCTCAGTTTCCCCTTCTGTAAAAAGTGGGGTTTGGACTGAGGCCCCTCCTAGCACTAATTCTGTGACTCTATGTTCCTACAATGAAAGACATGCTAGAAGAAGAGGCCTGTGGAAATGGAATCTAGTCTCCAGACAGAATTGCTGATGGAGGTAGGGGCGGTGAGAAGGGTGCAGCGAGAGAAATTCCTGGCCAGAAAAGGAGACAAGTGAACAGGCAGGCACTGAGGATGAGCCCTAAAAGATGGACTAGTGATACACTCCAAGGAGTGTCGAGATGCCCAAGAAGGCTGGAGGCATAGAATCAATGTGTACAGAATAAATACAAGGTGTTTAGGATGGAAGGGCATGAGTAGAAAGGTTTCTGGTGGGGAGATGAGGACAGAGCAAACTAGGTATGGGGGATGGACAAGACAAAGGCTTGGAGATGAGATATACAAAGAGCAGGTCAGCTGGATGGGGCCAGGTGGGGTGGCTTTAAATGTCAAAGAAGTGACAGGAGCATGTATTTCATTATCTCTATCCTCCCCTTCCACGTCCTCACCACCACCACCACTACCACCCTCACCACCATCGTCATCATCAATCTTTACCAGAGGGCTTTAGGCTTTCTAAGGAGCCGCTGAATTTTATTGAATGAGGCAGTGACATGGTCAAAGCTCTTGCTTTGCCAGCTGAGTACAGGCTGGACTGTAAGCAGAGAAACTCATTAGGACGGATTGGCCAAAGTGCAGGAGGGGGCTGACAAAGCCCTGAAGTGTATGTGTGTGTGGCTCTATCAGAGGAGAGAAGGGAACAGATATGAGAAATGTAATGGAAGGAGGGAGGGAAGAGGGGAGTGGAGACAGATAGATAAGAGAGAGATAGGGAGGGGGAGAGAGAAGAGAAAGAAGAGAAGAGGAAGGAAGGGTAGGGAAGGGAAGGAAAGAAGAGAAGGGAAGAGAAGAGAAGAGAAGGGAAGAGAAGGGAAGAGAAGGGAAGAGAAGAGAAGAGAAGAGAAGAGAAGAGAAGAGAAAAGAGAAGAGAAGAGGATGGAAGGGAAGAGAAGAGAAGAGGAGGGAAGGGAAGGAGAAAAGAAAAGAAGGGAAGAGAAGAGGAGGGAAGGGAAGAGAAGAGGAGGGAGGGGAAGAGAAGAGAAGAGGAGGGAAGGGAAGAGAAGAGAAGGGAAGAGAAGAGAAGAGAAGGGAAGAGAAGGGAAGAGAAGAGGAGGGAAGGGAAGGAGAAAAGAAAAGAAGGGAAGAGAAGAGGAGGGAAGGGAAGAGAAGAGGAGGGAGGGGAAAGGAAGAGAAGAGGAGGGAGGGGAAGAGAAGAGAAGAGGAGAGAAGAGAAGAGAAGGGAAGAGAAGGGAAGAGAAGAGAAGAGGAGGGAAGGGAAGAGAAGAGAAGAGGAGGGAAGGGAAGAGAAGGGAAGGAAAGAGAAAAGAAGGGAAAGGAAGAGAAGAGAAGAGGAGGGAAGGGAAGGAGAAGAGAAAAGAAGGGAAGAGAAGAGGAGGGAAGGGAAGAGAAGAGAAGAGGAGGGAAGGGAAGAGAAGAGAAGGGAAGGGAAGAGAAGAGGAGGGAGGGGAAGAGAAGAGAAGAGAAGGGAAGAGAAGGGAAGGGAAGGGAAGGGAAGAGAAGAGAAGAGGAGGGAAGGGAAGGGAAGGGAAGGGAAGAGGAGGGAAGGGAAGGGAAGAGAAGAGAAGATACTTCTAGTGTTGCTAGCATGGGGTTAAGTTCTGGGAATATGAAGTAAGTAAGCAAGATGTTCTGTACCCTCAGTGAACTTACATTCTAAAGGGATCTTTAAGTACTGAAAGAGGAGATGGAAAGGAAGGAGGGGGTTAAAGTGTAGCCTGGAGTAGGCTGAAAAATGGCCTGGAGACTTGATGCCATGAGATAAGGCTGATCTGTGAGAGCTGAGGGGCCCAAGGGTGGACCTCAGTTCCCAGAGGGGAATTACAGACTCATGGGTGTTGTAGAGCTGGAAGGCACATCATCTCCCACTTCATTGAACTGTTTCCTTTTGTAGATAAGCTGACGGAGGCACCAAGAGATGTGACTTATGCAAGGCCATGGGGCTCCTTCATGGCACTGGAAGCACTCCAGGTTGGGCCAGGACCCCATGCACTGTCTAGTTCAGCCCATACATCCCCTCAGCGCCGACTATGACAGCTTCACCAGAGCCCTCCAGTAACGAGGAGGCCTCCCCAAGCAGCTCATTCCACTTATGGAAGAGTGGGGAGTTTTTCCTGGTCTCCAGCCTGAATCTGCCTTCCCACAACTTCTCCCCATGGCTCTGGTCCTCTGTCTCCCTACCTTGGGCTCTGTTGGCCTTCTCCCTTCCTAATGAGGGGCCAAGGCCCTGAATGTCCTTCAAAAATCCCTGCCACCTTCTGATGCAGCAGATAAACAGGGGGTCTTCACCAACAGTCTCATTAAAAATCATAAGGCTCACTTGAAAGGAATGCGCTCAGGAGGCCTTGAGAGGGTGATTTGCATAATTCATTTTTAGAACATTAATTAGCCAGGCCTGTAATAGTTCTTGTGCCAATTTGAGTTTCAATTTCAAATGCAAATAGAAATTAGCAAATGTTATTCCTGTGGCACCTTACAGACGGATGGGAAATCAGTCTCTGGCGGCGGTGGTGGTGGCGGCGGTGGCATTTGGGAGGGGGGATCTGATGGAGTCTTAACCCAAGTCCCTGGGGGTGTTTTCCAGTTAGCCAAAGGGGAAGCTGTGTCAAAAGGGAGGTGGTGACTTCTGAGAGCTGAGCCAGCTCCAACCTAGGAATGCCACAGAGCATGGTGCGGGTGGGAGACAGTGCTGATCTGGAAGCCAGGCAACCTGAGTTCGAATCCAGGTTTAGCCACGAACTCTGTGTGATCCTTGGCAAGGCACCTGAAAATTCTGGGCCTCCATTTCCTCAGCTGTGAAGGGAAAGACCCCTGAAGTCTGTTCCACCCCTGGATTCTCTGAAATCCAGATGAGGACACACCTCCCACTTCTGGACATCTGGACAGGCTGTTCCCAATGCCTGAACTCCCTCTTCTCCATTCCTCCTAGTAGAATCTTGAGCTTCCTTCAAGATTTGCCTTTGGCCCCCTGCCCTTCCTGGATTCCCATTGGTTTTCAGTACCCTTCTCCTCCTCCTGCCTCTCCCTTAAGATACATATACTTCATTCACTTCTATCTCTCTCCTCTTTCTCAGCATACACACACACACACATACACCCTATGGGTGCTTAATGGAAGGTTGTTGGGTCCAAGGTGACTGGGTGATGTGGAAGAAAGAACCAAACTGTGGCTTACCTGTTGTTTGGCTGTAGGATCTTGGACAAATCCCTGGACATCAGTTTTCTTGTCTGTAAAATGAGAGAATTGGGCTAAATGAGCTCTAAGATGCCGCCTACCTCTGACCATCTATATCAAAGAGGCAATGTGGAGTTGTGGAAAGAGCTCCAGGTTTGGGGTTAAGAGACCTCAGTTCAGATCTCACCCCTGAGAGTTGTTACCTGTGTGACCCTGAGCAATGGGCTCAACATCTGTAAAGTAGAGATGATGGAGGTACTGATGCTGGTGCTGCTGGCCTCAGAGGCTGGGAAAGAAGACAGTCATGGAATCTGGAGGGAGGACTGGACAAATGGTTTATGAATAAAGATTGCCTCAACCTGGCTCCCATTTGGGGAGTGTCCCCTTTGGGCCATCTCCTTTCTTTCTTTCTTTCTTTCTTTTTTTTTTTTTTGGTTGGGCAATGAGGGTTAAGTGACTTGCCCAAGTTCACAAGCTAGTAAGTGTCGAGTGTCTGAGGTTGGATTTGAACTCAGGTCCTCCTGAATCCAGGGCCAGTGCTCTATCCATTGCACCACCTAGCTGCCCCGGGCCATCTCCTTTCTAGCCAACTTTCTGGCCTGCTTCCTATTCCCTGAACTCACCAAATCTGCAACTCTCACCTCCATACCTAGGATTCTCTCTCCTCACTTTGGCATCTTGGAATCCTGAGCACCAAGACTGATGCTCCCACTAGAAGCCATTTCCTGCTTGCTGCCATTGTTTTTCTGTTTTCAAATTATCTTGTATTTGCTTCTGTGTGTGTGTGTGTGCGTGTGTGCGTGTGTGCGTGTGTGTGTGTGTGTGTGTGTGTGTGTGTGTGTGAGACTGGAGAGACGACTGCAGAGACAGGGTGGACGGTTCAGACCCTAGCTCCACTGCCTATCACCTCTATGACCTTGGGCAAATTCCTTCCCCTCTCCTGGCCCCAACTTCTGCATTAGTAAAATGAGGGGTTTGGTATGGATGACCTGTCCTATGATTTGCTGCCCCAGACCTTCTAAATTTCCTCCCAACTTTAAATGGATGATTTTATGATGTATTCTTCTCCAGTAAATATAGGTCACTGGGGACAAGAACTGGCTCTTTTTGGGGGGTGGGTGCCGGTGGTGTCTCTGAATCACTAGGGCCTAACACAATCTATATTTGTCTGTCTGTCTCCTTCCCCTTTCCTCCTCCTTCTCCCTCTCATCTCTTCTCTCTCCTTCCCTCCCTCCCCCCTCCATATCAAACAATAATCTCAGTGGGATTTTGTTTTCTCTGCACCTTTCAGTCATGGTGCCTAAGTATGAAAATGTGTGGTCTGTCCTAAATGATCATTTCTAAAACCATTCACATTCCCTTCTTTACCTTCATCCAAGATGACTTTGATGTGAGTCTTGAGTATTTTCATAAAGCTTTTTTAGTGATGGGAAAGTAAATGTATAGCTTGGTAGTTATTAAGAGTCTCCTGTTTGTCTTTTTTGTGACAATTCAGTTAGGGGCTTTTCTTAAGTCTTTGACACCCCCTTTCTTTCAGATATCTTGAGAATCAAGCATTCAGTGACTTCAAAACTGTGCTACCTCCAGCATTAACCTCCTTCATGTACACTTGGTCCAGTCCAGCTCTTCTCCCTTTCTCTGTTTTCTTTAACACTTTTCCTACTTCGTGGAGCCAAATTCATCTTATGTTGTTGAGAGTCCAAATATTATGGTTCTACTATCCTTGATGGTGAAAAGAATTTGTTATGTGAATCTTTCCAGATTTTTTTCCATTTTTGTCTGTTCTTTGGCCTCCTTCCAGTCTCATTCCTAAAATCCCTTGGGACAACTTTGCATCCCTGAATCTTTCTCTGAGTTTTTTTGAATTGATGAGGTCAATATTATACCTAATTGATAGATGGAGCAACTGAGACCAAGAGAAGATGAAGTGGCTTTACTGATGTCATACAGTCAGTTATTGTCAAAGTTGGAACTTGAACCTAGGACTCTTGGATTTAAGTGAGGCGTGCTCTCTGCTAACCTCACTGATTATACTTGTAATGATTATATATATATATATTATAATACATACACATATCTGTACTGATAGAAAAGAGAATATAAATAGAATATAGATAGATGTGTATTTAGAATAGATAAGTTGGATATAGATAGAAAAATAGAGATTGAAAATAGAGATAAAAATTTTTAAAGGATCCCAAATGATGCTGATTTAGCCCAAAGAATAATGTCTGGCTTGGTCAAGGTTGATTTTGCTGGCAAACATTAATATAAAGTGACCAGTGATTGCCATGAAATTATTGACTTCCTGTAAGCACTCATGAAATAGTTTCTCACCTGAGAGCAAGTCTTCATCTTTACTAGCCAGCTTGGGAGAAGTCCCACAGATACAAGTAGACAGGGCAGGATGGCGATCAGTGCTTCATCCAGAGAAGACATTTCCTGATCGCTTTAGCCATGTTGAAAGGCTAGAAGCCGGGAACCTTTCCCTTAGTCTGCTTACAAGGTAGTTCTTTCCTTGCAGCATCTTTACTATGTCTATGACCATGAACTAGGCAGCTTGCCTCCTTGAAACCCAATTTCCTCTTCTATCAGATAGGAATACCCCCTCCCCTGACTCCCCTTCTAACATTCAGAATGACACATGTCACATGATATATGAGGCCCGAAGAGCACATTGGGCACAGTAAGTCCCTGATCAAGAATCATCCATGATGCATCCCCAACAAGTGGTCATCCATTCATAGATTGAAGGCTGCCAGTGAAGCCACTCACTTTTCAGGAAGTGATTTTTGAGAGTTATTGGAATGCACAAGCTGTAAGTAATCAATGGTGCTGAGTAGCTGCTCTGCAAAGCCCTGGGCTAAGTACTTCTGTAGAGATCTTATGTGTAAGACAGCATGCCGCCTTCAAGACTAGTCTGCTCTCTTTGGAGAACGGAGGTGATAGTTCAGCTCGACTCTATCTTAGTTAGTCAACCAGAATGATTAAGGCCAGCAAACAAGAACAAATACTTAGCCTTTGAAGTTTTAAAAATTCAATTTAATTCACCAAATACTAGATCTACAGTCAGGGGGATGGGTTAAAAGTTCACCTTGAATGCCTACTATGTGAGCACATGATGATGTATTAATTCTTCTGAGCCTCAGTTTCTCCATCGATAAAATAGAGGAGGCAATATTGTGGCATCTACCTCCAAGAGGTGCTAAGAAAATTGAAGAGTATAATGTATACTAAGTGTTATACAAAACTTAATTCTATACAAACACTAGTGACAACTGCAATGAAGTTGGTGGTCAGGCTATGTATGCCGCTGTCCTTGGTGCTAGTGATATGACTGAAAAAATGTTACTACCCTTCAAGAAGCTCACTGTCTAATGAGGGATGAAAGATGTACGTGGCTATAGACATAAATTAGTATGGTCTAAAGTAGAACACAAGGCATTGTGGTGTAATGGAAAGAGCAGTAACTCTGGACTCAAAAGATTCGAGTTCAAATCTCACCTGTTTGACCCTTGGGCAAGTTACTGTACCTCTCACTGTAGCCTCAATGGGTGGGATTAGATGGATTCAGAGGTTCCTTCTAACTCCAAGTCTAGGAAGGAAGGGATGAGGGAAAGAAAGAAGAAAGGAAACAACCACTTATTGAGTGCCAACAGTGTGCTAAATGTCTTGTAAATATGATCTCATTTAATCCTCCGACATCCCCTGAGAAGGCCAAAGGGATTCACAGCACTCCAGGAGAATTTGAGGAAGGAGTGAACCTCTTCAGTGAGAAGAAGCAAGAAAGTTTTCAGGGAGGATGAGTTGCCTGAGCTGAGACTAGAAGGAAGATGATTCCAATAGTCAGACACGGAGAGGGAGTTTCCAGGCAAAGATGGGTGGCGTTGGATTGTGTCAATGAACAGAGATGGGAGATAGAAGGACAAAGAACTCCCAGGCAGGTTTGGCTTCAGTGTATCCTGGGAGGCACATAGCGCCACTATTATTTTTCCTATCTGATAGATGAGGAAGCTGAGACAAGATGACTTGCTTTCCATGGTCATAGAACAAGTGTCAGAGCCAGAATTCGGATCCAGATGTTTTGCCTCCAAGCCTGGTGCTTTCTCCCCTTCATTCTACCAGGGCCATTAAGCACCTCCTATATGCAAGGCACTGAATTGACCATTAATTAGACTGTGTGATACATGAATAATATTGTAGAGAAACTATAGGTCTGGCAGGAAGAAGTTCTCTTTGAGAGCTGTCACTGGCTGACTGCACCACCTAAAATGCTCCAAATGTGGTCTGAGCAGACAGGGTGAGGATGGGGGGAGTACATGGGCCCACCCTCTCCCTTGTTTCAGATACAATGCTCCTCCTTAGATCACAGCACCTTTCTGGAATGAATAAAAAAAGCTTAGGAATTCCCCAGTGAGGAAACTCCTCCCAAAGCAGGTTGGTGCCTTCTCTGTAAAGTTGGTCCTGTAAAGTGCCTGGGGCACTGAGAAGTTAAGGGACTTGCCCAGGGTGTCAAAGGGGAAAGGGATGGGATCAAGCATTTATTTGGCACCTACTATGTGCCAGGAATTATACTAAATTGGTAACTTATATGAACTCATTTGATCCTCACAATCATCCTGGGAGGAAACTGAAGGAAACAGGTTTAGTGACTTGTCCAGGGTCACAAAACTAGTAAGTATCTGAGGCTGGATTTTAACTCAGCTTTTCCTGATTCCAGGCCCAGCATTGTATCCACTGTACAACTAGTTGCTTCTAAAGATAGAAGCCAATACATTCTCGCCCTTCAAGGAGCTTACACACATAGACATAAACAATCATGAAATAATATGGTAAAAATGAGATGCAGCATAGTCTGGTAGCCTGGGTGTCAGGAAGACCTGGGTTCAAGTCTTACCTCTGGTATTCCCTGACTATGTGATTATGTGATTATGTGACTATGTGACCCTGGACAAGTCTTCACCTCTCAGTGCCTGCAAGCACTCTCTAAGACCATAAATTGCAGAGCAAGACTTGAGCTTCATCAGTGGAGGTAATTTCCACACTGGGATTTCCTTCCATTCAAGAACTCACAGACCTGATAAATTCTTTTTTTTTTTTTTTGGTGGGGCAATGAGGGTTAAGTGACTTGCCCAGGGTCACACAGCTAGTTAGTGTCAAGTGTCTGGGGCCAGATTTGAACTCAGGTACTCCTAACTCCAAGGCCAGTGCTTTATCCACTGCGCCACCTAGCTGGCTCTTTTTTTTTTAATTCTTTTTTTTTTTTCCTCACAGACTTGATAAAGAAAAAAAAAAAGACCAACTCACAGGACAGATCCAGCCAGTCAGCTTAGCCAGTCAACAAGCATTTATTAGCTGCGAACTACATGTCAGGCACAGTGCTGAGGGCTGGGAATACACACTCAGTGCAAGGCAAGAGAGACAGTCCAAGTGATTTAGGACAATTGGAAGAAGGAGAGTCACCAGGAAGGCATTAGGAAGTTACTGAAGATGGTGGAGCTGAGGACTGCCACACTCAGACCTGGCCTTGGGAAGACACCTGGAGAAGGCAGGAGACTGGAAACAGGGCGACCATTTAAGAGGTTATTTCAGTCATCCTAATGAGATGTGATAAGGGGCCTTCTGGAGGCCAGGCCAGGGGCTCTCTCCATCTCAGAACAGGATGAGCCCAGGGATCTTGGAATCCTTGAACAAGGCCTCCTCCAGAAAGCCTTCTCAGATTCCTTCCCAGTTTGCCTCCTCCCTTCTCAAGGCTCTTGTTGTGCCCAGATCCAGAGATACCCGCCTTGAAGCTGCTTAAGCACATAGTTGGCCTTGTTCTTAACCCTGATGGTAACTGTCCTGGCATTTTGTGACTGCCCAGGCTTCAGAGGGCACCTTCCTTGAGGCAGCTTGGCACAGAAGAAGTGATGCCAGGATCATCATCCCATTTTATAGCTCAGAGGGAAAGTGCCTTGCCTAGGGTGACGCAGAGTTAGGGTTGACTCTGACTCCAAGGTCATTTGTCTCTGTATGAAAAACTGGACTTTTGGTGTGCCTCAATGCCCTTCTCTCCTGGGATCACCCAAAGCCCTGTGCTGGGCCCTGGAGAATGGAGGGACTCTTGGATGGCCCGGGAAAGCTTCACTGTAGCCTCTGCCCACAGGCTGACCTGCCTGGCAGGTGGGGAGGCCTCTGGAGGGGAGGGGGCAGGGCAGCACCTAGCCCAAGACCCCACTTTTTTTTTTTTTGGGCAGGGCATTGGGGGGTTAAGTGACTTGCCCAGGGTCACACAGCTAGTGAGTGTCAAGTGTCTGAGGCTGGATTTGAACTCAGGTACTCCTGAATCCAGGGCCAGTGCTTTATCCACTGCGCCACCTCGCTGCCCCCTAGACCCCACCTATTAGGAGCAGACACTTAAGAGACGCTCATTGGGTTGGAGGTGGAATCTACTGGACTTGGCACTTGACAGGATCTGAGGGATGAGGGCGGGAGCAGCTGACACAGGTCTAAGGTCTGAATCCATACTTCTGGCAGAATTGAGGTGTTCTCAGCAGAAAGAGATGTGGGGGGAACAGAGGGGTGGGGGCAGATGAGGCCAATTCAGGACAGGTTGAATTTGAGGGGCCCAAAGCATTTGGAGATGTTGGGGGGATGTTTGGGACTAGATCCTTGCTGTGTGCCTGGAGTGTGTGAGCGTGTGAATGTGTTTGTGTGCGCACTTATGAGTGATAGTGCACGAGTGTATGTGCACATATGTGTGAGTGTATCTGCACATGTGTGTGCATGCATGTGTGTGATGTGCCCCAGAGAAAGCAGCCTCTATAGGCCAGTGAGACTGGAAGTCAGATTCCCAGGGGCTGAGGAGTGACTGGATCGTGAGTGACCCCCAGTTCTGACACTCCGTGGACTGTGCTCTGATGTCCTCCCCTGCCGTGACATTCTGTAGGGAATGTCCTAGGTCCCTTCCCTATTCAGATGCTCTCGTTTCTCTGCTCCAAGGTCCTTCTCACCCCAGACATCCTGTGTATCATGTTCTGAGGTCCTCCCCAGCTCTGACTTTCCATGTTCTCTGTTCCAAGGTCCCTCCCCGAGCTGACATCCTGGGTTCCCATCAGCCTGGTCAGCCCATCCCTTCCGCTGAAGGGAGGCCTCCCTTCTGAGCGAAGAGACCGGGCCCAGGGCACACAGTAACATCAGGCCTGGGGCCCAGGTATGCGACCGAGCAGGGCTGGAGGGAGGTGATTCCAGGCCGGAGATCAGCAGTGACTCTTGAGATCCTCCCGTGAATGAGGCAGAGAGGAGCCATCACCAGGAGCATGGGGAGCATCCTTGGCGTTTTCCCCAGTTGATGAATTCTCCAAGTTCCCTTTCCAGCCTAGCGATCTGGTGCTAATTAAGAAGATGGGTGGCTAGACTCAGGGCTGCCAGTGCGTGCTACGAGGCCTAATTACTGCAGCTGACCTCGGGATGGCCCTTCACAGTCTGTGAAACCAGCACTTTACAAGCGCCATCTCACGGGCACCTCCCCCAGCCCAGGGAGGGATGTGCTGCAGGGCTGCCGATCTGACCAACACTCCTGGCCTGTGGCCATCCATCATGGCAGGATTTGAACCCAAGTCTTCCTTTCTGACTTCACTTCTAAGGGAGGCATTGGGCCTGGGGACGCTGTGGCTACCTTCCCTCGAGCTCTGAATTTACCGTAGATCCTCCAGCTAATCTGTGGGTACCTTGAAGGAGGAGGGGGCCTGGCTCCTTAGCTGATGATTCGCAAACAGTGCACCTCTGGAGGTCCTGGTGAGCCTGGTGTGTGTGTGTATTTGTATGAATATGTGTGTATTAATGTGTGTGTGTTTGTGTATGCATGGGTGAGTGTGAGTGTGCATGTGTGTGTACGAATATGTGTGTATTAATGTGTGTGTGTTTGTGTATGCATGTGTGAATGTGATTGTGCATGTGTGTGAGTGCTGCACGGGGTCCCTGACCGGGGGCCTCCTGGATGGATTTTTGGGGCGCTGCCTCTTTTCTGGGCCAGGGGAGGTGACCCCCTTCCCCATTCCCCCAAGCCCCCAGGGGCCGCTGCCTACCCCGGGGTGGGGTTTTAATGTATCTGCAGCTTGGCTGCCCTTAATTATTCATTGCTCATCTGCGGGAAGAGCTCAGCAGCACATCCAGGGGGGCAAGTCCCCTCGAGAAGAGACCCCCCCCCCAGGCCCTGGGCACAGACTTGAACACTAAGCCCTTGGGCCTTCAGGCCTGGATTTCTGGCTGGGGGAGACTTCTAATGGTGCCTGCTCTGGGGTCCTGGCCCACCCTCATGGGTCTCTCTGGGAAGGAAGCTGAGCTACTTAGTGGTAATTAATAATCGATGAGCTCTTAAGGCCCTGCCAGGGAGCCGTGTGGCTTCCCATTAGTGACCCTTTTATACCAGGCTCAGCCCCAGCGGGCACTAATGGCGACCTGGCCTCTGGGGGGGTGCAGGCAGGGAGGAGAAGGGGAAGGGGGTGTCTCTGGGGATAGGGGTGGAGGCCAGGCCAGGGGCTCTCTCCATCTCAGAACAGGATGAGCCCAGGGATCTTGGAATCCTTGAACAAGGCCTCCTCCAGAAAGCCTTCTCAGATTCCTTCCCAGTTTGCCTCCTCCCTTCTCAAGGCTCTTGTTGTGCCCAGATCCAGAGATACCCGCCTTGAAGCTGCTTAAGCACATAGTTGGCCTTGTTCTTAACCCTGATGGTAACTGTCCTGGCATTTTGTGACTGCCCAGGCTTCAGAGGGCACCTTCCTTGAGGCAGCTTGGCACAGAAGAAGTGATGCCAGGATCATCATCCCATTTTATAGCTCAGAGGGAAAGTGCCTTGCCTAGGGTGACGCAGAGTTAGGGTTGACTCTGACTCCAAGGTCATTTGTCTCTGTATGAAAAACTGGACTTTTGGTGTGCCTCAATGCCCTTCTCTCCTGGGATCACCCAAAGCCCTGTGCTGGGCCCTGGAGAATGGAGGGACTCTTGGATGGCCCGGGAAAGCTTCACTGTAGCCTCTGCCCACAGGCTGACCTGCCTGGCAGGTGGGGAGGCCTCGAGCACTGACCCAAGAGTGGGACGGTCACTGGTGTTCAGAGAACACTTGCCATTCACAAGGTAAATAAAACCAATCAGCATTTATTAAGCACCAGCTGTGTGCGGATGATACAAGAAAGGCAGAGCCAGTCCCCACCCTCAAGGAGCTCACAATCTAATGGAGGGGACAACATACAAATGCCGGTGTACAAACGAGATTTGGGTGGGATAAATTTGGGATATCTCAGAGGGAAGGCATGAAGATTGAGGTGGGCTGGGAAAGGGGGCATCCGAGTTGAGACAAAGGGAGCAGGAGACAAGGAGGGAGGCAATTTTAGGCAAGGGGACAACGAGGGGAAAGTGTGGAGGGGAAATGGGGCATCTGGCTCAAGGAACTGCAGGAAGATTGATCCACTCCGGGTGGGGTCTGGAGGGGGGGGTGGGAGGGGTGAGAAAAGTGTAAGGAGATTGGAGATGGAGGAGAGAGCCAGGTAGTGAAGGCTTTTAAAAGTGAAATGGGGTTTTATTTTGGACAGACCTGAACTGGATGGTGAATTTGTGATGAGGGTCGGCACAAGGCTGGTAACAGTTTCTGAGGAGACAAGAAAGTATATATGAGAGATGCTATGAGAGCACCAGCCCTGGGAGTCAGGAAGACCTGGGTTTAAATCTGGCCTCAAATGCTTACTAGTTGTGTGACCCTGGGCAAGTCACTTCAGCATATTTGCCTCAGTTTCCTCATCTGTAAAATAAACTAGAGAAGGAAACAGCAAACCATTCCAGTATCTCTGCCAAGAAAACCCCAAGCGGGTTCACAAAGAGTCAGATACAACTGAAATGACTGAGCATGAAGATAAAAATGACAGGACTTGGTGACAGATTAGTTATGGGGGGATGAGACAGAGTGAGGAGTGAGTCTGGGGGCCTGGGAGGAGGATGGTGCCCTTGACAGTATTAGAGAAGTTAGAAAAGGGGGGGGGGTCTAAAGCATTTGATGCACATGATTTCACTTGAGCTTTTCACCAATTGGGTGTGAGGGAGGCCAGTGATTATAGGCTCATTTTACCAGTGGGGAAGTAAAAGACCAGAGAGCTTATGTAAGTCTGAGATAGAATGGGGTGTCCTTAAGGGTGAGGTACCTGTTTTTGTCTCCTTTCTATTAACAACCTTCAGCATAGAACCTAGCATACAGCAGGTGTTTAATAACTGCTTGTTGACTAACTTTAGTGTGCTACACCCATTACCTTTCAGCATATAGACCTGAGGATGGGCCTGGCCAATTGAAAAGATTTGCCACCAGCTTGAAGTTAGGGTGAGGACTTTGGAGACTTGAGTAACTCCAAAGACCATCTCCTAAGATCTAGATGAGTTGCAGTCTGGGTTGCTGCCAGCACAGAGTCTAACTGGGTTGTGGAGAACCTCTAGTGAAAAGAAAACCCATCTTTAAGTTTCAGGCCTCCCAACTCTTGGTGCACCTGTCCTTTGAAGGGAGAGGAGTGGTACCCTCCACTCCATGATGAGCACTCTCACACTTGGTCAAACCCTTCAAATCCTAGTGACTGTGAACTCCTGTAGATTATCATCCAAACCCCATTCCACTCCCCCTAGCACCTGATTCCTCATTCCTGTCTCCTTCAACCCTCCCACCTCAAACTCCACTCTGGTACCCTGGTACCCTCTGAAATGCCTGTTCCATAAGCAACAAACTTGTCTTTATCCTAAATCTTTTCCTCTTCCGCTCCTTCCATCTACTAGCTCTTTGGAAACCTGGTTTTCCCCATGACACCATGACCTCCCTGGATATCCTCTTCAGAACTGGCTGCACAAGGTTGGGGAGTTGGAATATTCCTTGCTTCCATTGCTACTTCCATGTTCTTTCCCTTCCTCCACAGATCGGTAGCTTTTCTTCCATTGAGATTCACACCATTCATATTGACACCCAATCAGAATCTGGGTACTTGTTGTTTACAGACCCCAGGTCATTGCCCTTCCTGACTCAATGAGTTTGATACCTTTTCTTTCCTCTCCAACTCCTGCCATCATGCTGGAGGACTTCAAAACACACATCGATTCTTCCTCAAACACCCAAACCATTCAGTTTCTCAACCTACTCAACTCCCATGAGCTACTGCTCCACCCAATCTCAGCCACCCACAAAGATGGTCATACCCTCAATGTTGCCATCACTCACAGATGTGTCACCTCCATGGTCAAGAATTCTGAAGTCCCCTTATTTGGCGATCTTCTATTGGCTTTTCGCCTCTTCCTCTGCCTTCCCTTGCACAACCTTATGCTTCATCAGCACAGTAATCTCTTATCCTTTGACCCCTCAATTCTCTCCCAAACCACCTCCCCTGTGCTAGCCACTCTCTCTTCTTTTCCCTATCTTGACTCCTTAGTGAATCAATTCAATTCTACACTGTCCTCTTCGCTTGAATCTCTAGCCCCCTCATCATATCAATGATTGTGCCCAGGCAAGCCTGTCGGGTTACTCCCACCATTCATTGCCTTCATACTTACATATATGCTGCTGAATGAAGGAGGAGAAAATCATGCAAGCATTCTGACTGGGTTTATTACACATTTATGTTACACCACCTCAGTTTGGAACTTGCTGCTGCCAGGCAATTCTACTATATTTGCCTTGTCCGCTCACTCTCCTACTCTTGACAGTGGCTCTTCCAAATTTTCTCACCCCTCCTCAACCTTTCCTACCTCCTACCTCCCCTATTACCAACTCTATGCTGATGATTCTCCCTTTTTGCCCCAATCTTTCTACTCACCTCTAATCTCTCATCTCCAACTACCATCCATATATCTCCAACTGGACATTTAGTAGACATCTTAAAGTCAACATGTTCAAAACAGAACTCATGATCTTTCCCCCTAAACCTTTTCTACCTTCCCTATTGCTATAGAGGGCACCCCAATCTTTCCAGCCCCCCCAGGCCCACAGCCTAGGCATCATCCAGGGCTCCTCATACTCCCCTATATTCAAACTGGTGACAAGGTCTGTCAATTTCATCTTTGCAGCATCTCTCATCAATTTCACCTCTGTAACATCTCTTGCCGACTTCACCTTTCTAGCACCTTCCATATGCCTCCTTCTCTCTCTGACACTGTCCACACCCTGGTCTAGACCCACATTACCTCACATCTGGACTATTGCAATACTTGTAGGGGGGTGTCTGCCTGCCTCAAGGGTCTCTCCACTCCAATCCACTTTCCATTCAGCTCTTTCTCCCTTTCCATGGTTCTTAGTCCTTACTCCCCAAGATGGACTCTTTGAACAAGTGACATTGGCCTCCTGATTGTTTCATGAATAAGACCCTCCATCCCCAGGCTTTGGGCATTTTCTCTGACCTTCCTTCCACCATGCTGGGAACACTTTCCCTCCTCTGCTCTGACCACTGACCTCTCTGTCTTCCTTTATGTCCCAACTAGAATCCCACTTTCTCCAGGAAGCCTCCTCCAATCCCTCTTGATTCCAGTGCTTTCCCTCTATTCATTATTTCCCAATATCCTGTATTTATCTTGCATTCTATGTATTTGTTTGTATGTTGTCTCTCCTATGAGCTCCTAAAGGGCAGAGACTGTCTTTCGGCTCTCTTTGTATCTACAGCACTGATCACAGTGCCTGGCACATAGGAGAATGTTAATAAATATTGATTGACTGATTGTTGGTATATGGTGTCACAAATGGTGAAGAGGCTGCTCAGAGAAGGTGGGGGAGCTTCCCACTCCCTTCCTTCTACTTAGTGTCAGCCTTGGGATTTGAACTCATATCTCTCCTAACTCCAAGTCTGCTTTATTTGCTTTTGTGTCTCTTTCTCCCCTCTCTTCCCACCTTCCCTGCCCCCAGTGGCAACTCCTTGAAGGTTAAGATTAGTTCGTTGCGGCTTCCTTATTGTCAAACATACACTAGATGCCTAATACATGCTGATTAAGTGGTTGGCTTTTAGATGAAGTGTGTGTACAATGGAGAACACAAGAGGCAGCATGTGTAGGAGCAGGAGGGTCAGGAGGTGGGCTTCAGTATTTTCTCTTCCACTCACTGGCTACCTTAACTTGAGAAAATCAGCTGATCTTCCCCTGCCTCAACTCTCTTTATCTCTGAATTGGGTCTAGCGATCTCAGTGTCACTCAAGTTGTAAGATGACATGAGATAGTGTAGGAGAAACACTTTGTAAACCTGCGAACACTAGAGAAGTGTCTGCTACTCTTATCATTTACATTCTTGGTATTTGGACAACAGGACATTATTTTCTTCTCCCGGAAACCCAGAGTTTTGGAAGCTTCCCCCTCGCCCTTACATGGGGCAGGGGGTGTTGGGCAGCCTCAGTTCTGGCCTCTTAGGATTTCAAACTAGGCAGAACCTTAAAGACCATCTAGTTTAACTCTCTCATTTTAACAGTGGAGGAAACTGAGGCCAGACACAGGGGAACGCCCTTGCTAAGGTTACACAGCGACAGTGAAGTCTGGAACTTTCCTTTCATAAAGTTCTTTCTATCATGGCTCCAGGAGATAAGCCTCTCTCAATCAGGTCCCCTAGGCAGGACCAGTGGAAGGGAAACACTTCCCAAAGAAGGGGATTTTGAAGGATATTATCGGGATCAAAGATGGTGGGGGAGCACTAAGGGATTTTTGAGTCTTATGGGGACAGGGATTCCAGGTCCCTCTGGGCATCTGCTAGACCACTGGGGCTGAACCTAGTTGGCAGGATCCAAGCCCTCCAGGGGCCATTTGCAGGACTCAAAGTCAGAGAGAACCCCTCAGAACTCAAACAGGAAGTCCTAAGGATGGGGAAGCACTTGACTCTTAAAGAAGACAACTGTGGGAATAAGAAGGAGATGTCACATTTCTATATTGCTTATTAATATCTTCAGAAAAGTCCTGTGTAAGAGCAAAGCAGGCATGACTACCCCCATTTTCAGATGAAGAAACTGAGAATAGGAGGGGAGGAGGTTTAACTGAAATCACGGTGCTACTGTTGGGCATATCTAGGGCTCGATTCCAGGACTTTTAAACTGTTAGTCACCACATTATATGGTGTATAATTGTTCTGCTGCAGAAATAAACAAAATCCTCCATCATCAGACATCCTGGTTACCCTCCCCCGCCTACTCTCCTGTTTATCTGTGTTCTTCCCTAAATGCTATGCCTACAACTGGACACAATAAATACTCCTGGGATGGGAGGAGGTGTCTCCCCAGAGCAGACAATGGCAGGGACATCTCCTCCTTATTCCTGGAAGCCACGCCTCTCTTCCTAAAGTCTCTGAACAAATCCAATGCTTTCGCTGCTTGGAGTCACGCTCGATCGATCATGTTGCACTCACAGTGAGAGGACAGTCTGCTACAGTTCTATCATCTTTTTCAAATGGCCCTCTTCATTCCCCATCTTCTACTTGTGAGGCTGATTTTTTTGAACCCAAGTGCAAGACTTCACATTTATTTCTATTTCATGTTATTAGATGCATTCATCTAATCATTTGACCAAGCGGAGGGTTTTTCTCACTCCTGATGTGTCAGCTATCCCTCTCACCTTTCTTTACATCACATTTCAATGGTGATAGCATCTCTTCCCTTATCCAAATGATTAATAATATGTTAAATAGCACAGTGTGAGGCACAGATCCCTCCATGGCATATCTCCTTCTAAGCTGACATCAGTTCGTGAATGATGTCTCTGTTCAGCCAGTCCTGAGCCACCTAGCTGTCCTCATTGTTTCCATATTGTCCACAAAAATAGCAGGGGAGAGTGCCTCAAATACTTCGCTAAATCTAGGTAAACTCCATCTATAGAATCCCCCTAATCTAGCAGGCTTCTTAAGCTCTGACATAAGAAAAGGAAGTCGGTCTGGCATGATTTATTTTTAGCCTTTACACAGGAAGGAGGGTAATAAGGAAAGAAATGAGCATTTACTAAAACCATGATGCACCAGGCACTGTGCTAAGCACAAGGATCATCTTGTCTGATCAAAGGGTTCATTTACTGAGAACACAATCGACGAGAGAAGATAGAGTAAGAACAGAAGTCGCAATCTGTCTCCTCCCAACCTCTCACTGCTAGTACCTTCCCTTTAAGATTACCACCCATTTACAAATCCAAAATGTTCTGTTTGGCATTCCAAGCCCTTCATGACCTGGTCCCTCTTGCCTTTCCAGTTTTTTTTGTACTTATTTCCCACCATGCACTCTTCAGTCCAATGAGTAGCCTCCTGGCTGTTCCATGAACAAAACTGTCCATGGCTCAGCTCATGGCATTTTTGGTTGTCCCCCATCCTTGAAACATTCTCCCTCTTGTGCCCCAACTTACTGACCTCCATGACTTCCTTCAAATGTCAATTGAAATTCTACCTTCTATAGGAAGCCGTTCCCAATCCATTTTCATTCTAGTGCCTTCCAATCCAATAAACATTGATTAAGTGCCTACTATGTGCCAAGTGTTGTGCCAAGCCCTATGCAATTAATAAAAAGAAAGAGTCTTCCCTCAAGGAGCTTAAAATCTGATGGGGGAGACAATACACAAAAGGAGGCAGGAAGGGAAGGGGATGGGACACCAGGGTGTACCTAGCATCTTCTTCCATGGAGCTGACACCAGGTAGGGCAGCAGCTGCAACCCGGAGTGAGCTGAGAGTCCAGTTTCTGCCCTCTATAAAGGAAGGCATTGGGAGGAATGCTTGTTGACTGATTGACTGACTGACTATGGAAGAATTATGGAAGGACTCTGGAGTGAGAGGACCTAGAGTCAAATTCTCCTTCCAATTCCTATTGACCTCAGACAAGCAGCTTAATCCTGTGCAGGAAGGCTTCAGTTCCTTCATCTGGAAAATGAATGTTTAGGACTAGACAAGATCCCTTCCAGCTCGACAGATTTGATTTTAGTGGAGATCTATGTAAAAGCATTTACATTCAGAAAAAAATCAACCCTCCCTTGTAGAGCCCAAGATAGGGGTGGTATGGCTAGACAGCAGTTCACCTGAAAAAATGATGGGAATTTCAGCTGATTGCAGGCTTGATGTGAGTCAGCAGTGTAGGAAACAATACAAAGAAAGCTTTTGCCAAATGTGGCTGCATTGAGAGTGACACAGAATCCAGGATTAGGGAAATGCTGGCCCTGCTGTCTCAGCCCGTGGTCAGACCCCATCTGGATCACAGGGCACGGTTTTGGGCACCGTCATTTAAGTAGGACATTCGTAAGCTGGAGAGCACCTAGAGGATGCAGCCAGCATGGGGAAGGGCCTTAGATTCATGATGTGGAAGGATTGGTGGAAGGACCTGGTGAGGGGGAGCCTGGAGAAGGGGCACAATTCAGACTCTGAAGGGTGGTCGTCTGTTCAGCCGGGCTCTAGGGGGAAGAAAAGAAGGGAAGTGCTATTTATGAAACTCCTACTCTGTGCTGGACACGATGAGGAGCACTTTAATAATATTATCATATTTGATCACAGAGAATAGGTGGGGGATTTGCAGGCAAACATTTCCTAATCGTGAAGGGGTTGGTCTCAAAACAGGAGTCCCCTCTCCCTCAGAGTCTTTAAGCAAAGGTTACAAGACCACTGCTGGCTGGCACGCTTCTATGGGTAGAGTGACTCAAATGCTGCACTTGGAGTCAAATCCCACCTTGGACACAGCACATTTATGTGGGCAGCCACCGTTGACTTCCCTCTCTGAGGTTTTTTTCTTATCCGCCAAATGGGAGTCATTTTACCAGGAGAAGCCAGCTCACAGGATTATTTATGAGTTTTGAATAGATAAAGCAACAGGCAGGAAACCTTCGTCCACTTGATAGCCCCATAGAAATGCTCATTATTACAATTACTTGTTTGAAGACTTGGGCTCCATGTCTTTGAGGCATCTTTGGACTCTTGGGATTCTGGGAGTTTGGACTTGCTCTCATCAATGGCCCAACTGTTGGATATAGGTATTGAGGTCCGTGGGGACTCTGGACTGGGGAGCGATTGCAGCAGGAAAGGGGAGGGCAGGGTAAAAGATAAAAATAATGATAATAGTCATCAAAGACCTTGGAGAGAGGCACTAATTAACCAGTTTCCAGGCAGATTCCCATTCACTGGAGATGCTGAACCTAAGTGTTTTTTCCATGGTTTTATTTTTACTTCTACTTGTGAATTCTGCACAGTTTGAAACCTGGAGCCCCTCCACGGTGAAGGTAAAAATAGCTTCCGTGAGACAGACGCCAGCGCCCTCTCCACCAGCACGTGGGGGGAGCTGTGAGGTCTGAAAGAGAGAGAGAGAGAGAGAGAGAGAGAGAGAGAGGTGGGGGGGGAGAGACAGAGATGGGGAGAGATAGAGGGAGGGAGGGAGAAAGGGAGGGAGAGAGAGTGAGAAAGATGGGGAGGGGGGAGAGAGAAATGGGGAGAGAGACAGTGAGAGACAGAGAGACAGAGACAGAGGAAGGAGAGAGGGAGAGACAAGGACAGAGACACAGAACATATAGAACAGAAGAAAGGGCAGTAACCTTGGAACCAGAGGACCTGGTTCCAAATCTAGTCTCTGATGCTTATGACTTATATGACCTTGGGCAAGTCACTTCCCCTTTGTGGGCCTCAGTTTCCTCATTTGTAAAATGAAGGCCTGGATGGCCTCTGAGGTCTAAGTCCTAAATCTATGATCTCCCTGGGACTTAGTTTTCTCATCTGTAAAATGAAAAGGTTAAACTAGATGCCTTCTGAGGTCCCTTAAACCCTGCATCTATGATCCTGTGACCCTAAACAAGTCACTTAACCTCCATGGGCCTGTTTCTTCATCTGTTAAACAACAGGGCTGGGCCAAATGGCCTCTGAGGTCCCTGACAGTCCTAAATCTGCATTTCTACGGTCTTAGGGAAATAAATTCCCTGGGCCTCAGTTTCCTTATTGTATAAATGAAGAGAATGGCCTGGATCAGTGGTGTCAAACTCACATAGAAATGGATCCCAGATGGCCCCGTGTTGACTTAGAAGATCCCAAATGAACGTGGTCTATGTTGTATTTTTATTTATTTTGTTAAGCATTTCTACATTTATATATATATATATATATATATATATATATATATATATATTTTTTTTTTAGTGAGGCAATTGGGCTTAAGTGACTTGCCCAGGGTCACACAGCTAGTAAGTGTTAAGTGTCTGAGGCCGGATTTGAACTCAGGTCCTCCAGACTCCAGGGTCAGTGCTCTATTCACTGTGCCACCTAGCTGCCCCTCTCCATTATATTTTAATCGGGTTCAGCCTAGGTGACTTCTGAGGCTCCTTCTAGCTCTATGCATAGATAATACACAAATAGATACAAAGAAAGTAAAAGAGATAGAGCCAGTTAAGACTCTGGTGTGGGGCAGTCAGAAGGGCCTGCAGTAATGCAGTGGCGACTGAGCTCAGCCTACCAGGTGTCGATGAGGAGGGGCTTTTCCTAATTCCACATCAGCTGCCTGCATGCAGTTTTTCTTCACCAGGAATCAGTTATAGTTCAGTGACTGAGCACCTTCTCTGTGCTGGGTACCAGACTTTTCTGTCTTAGTCCTGGGTGCATTTGGAGAAATGCAGCCAGGATGGTGATGCGATTGGAGGCCATGGCAGTCAGAAAGCAGTGGGGTTGGTGAAAGGCCTTGAGATCATGCCACAGGATAGTTTATTGAAGGATCTGAGGGAATATAGTCTGGAGAAGAGATTGATTGACATACTTGCTGTATTCAAGTATTTGTCATGTGGAAGAAGACTTAGACTTTTTTCTTCTTAGCCTCAGAGGACAAGATTAAGAGCAGTGGAAGGAGGTTTCAAGGGGGTGGATTTCACTTTGGTAATTCTTGACCATTGAAGTTTGATTTGTGTGTGGTGGGAGGGGGAAGAGAAAGATTTCATTTTGGAAATACAAGAGGTAGTGAGTTCCCCATCCCCAAAAGTCTTCAAGCAGAGACTGAATAATCATTTCTGGGGGATGCTGTTGGGGGAATCCTTATTCAAGTATGGGCTACAGTAGATGACTTTCCAGCTCTAAGAGCATGAGCACATGGGCTCCTAGTGGTGAGGGATCATTCCTACTCTTACTGGTTTTCTCAGTCACACCAATGGCAAACTCTAAATAGGTGGGCAGTGACTACATCTGGGGTGTGCCTTCTGACCAAACAGACCTGTTCCCTGGCACCTGGAACCCCATTTCTCCTGAACAAGGGGAACAACAGGGAGCTCAGAATGAGATGGTAGAAGCTGGGAGAGAGAGAGAGAGAGAGAGAGACAGAGAGACAGAGAGACAGAGAGACAGAGACAGAGAGACACAGAGAGAGAGAGACAGAGAGAGAGAGACAGAGAGAGAGAGACAGAGAGATAGAGACAGAGAGACACAGAGAGAGAGAGACAGAGAGAGAGAGAGAGAGAGAGAGAGACAGAGAGATAGAGACAGAGAGACACAGAGAGAGAGACAGAGACAGAGAGACACAGAGAGAGAGAGAGAGAGACAGAGAGACAGAGAGAACACATTGTGTTGAAGACCAAGTCCCTGGAAGAGCTTGGTGCTGCTGCTTATGCAGTTGATTTCTTTGAGAGGTGATGAGTGGAGTGGGGACCCTTGCCCATATTATATGGGGCCTGAGGTTCAGTCCCCAGTAACGGTATGTTAAGCTCAAACATCCCAATCACGCCACTCACCTGGCAATCTGCAATGAGCACCGCTAGCCTGCTCCTCCAAACGTAGAACACACGCGCCACTTGGCAGTGCTGGGGAGTCCCCATTCTCCTCTAAGAGGGCCCTGGGATTTGTCCTTTGTTGGTGCTGGGGGTGAGCCTGCCTTTACCTGCAGGATGACAGCATCGGGGAGCTGGGCTCTCAGCTTTCTACTCAGCCGCTGAAATAACTGTGTCAATTGGACCATATACTGGGGACAAAGCCCAGTTTCTTCCTGGGCTCTTTTTCTTGCTCAGCCAAACAGAAAAACCCTTCCCTGGAGTACCTCTCCAGGACACAAGGGCTACTCTGGGTTTATGGGGGGCAATTGTCGGCCACTCTTCCCCTCATCTCAGAGGAGGACAATAGAGGCAACAGAAAACTGCCCTGTAAATGCTGAAAGGAAGGACCCCCCATGAAGGCCCATGGCCACACCACTGCTTCAGTCTAGCCTCCCATATGAGGCTTCCTTGTCTTTTCTGCTTCTTTCTTCTTAAAGATGGAACTGGGAGGAGCAATGGGCCCACCCCCAGTTCTTTGTTTGAGCCCTTGCAGGCTCAGGAGAAGCAAATGAGTTTGGGTGATGGAAAAATCTGTATCTGCCGCATCAGTCTGGAAGTGGTCTCTCCCAACTGAGTGGAGCCCAGAGGAGAGGATGGGCAGAGTATCCAGAAGGGCCCAGGGCCTGCTACTGGGGGAGGTGATATGGGCTTCCTGGGGAGGTGTCCAAGCCAACGTTGGACAGTCACTCAGGGATGTTTTGTAGAGGGAATTCTTGATCTCTCATAGACTGGGGTGTTTGGCCCCAGGAGATTCTGTGTGAGCTTGCCTGACAATGACCTATCTTTTTTTTTTTTTTTTTTTTTTTTTTTTTTGGTGAGGCAATTGGGGTTAAGTGACTTACCCAGGGTCACACAGCTAGTAAGTGTCAAGTGTCTGAGGCCAGATTTGAACTCAGGGCCTCTTGACTCCAGGGCTGGTGCTCTATCCACTGCGCCATCTAGCTGCCCGCTGACAATGACTTATCATGCAGTTGCTTCTTCTCTGACCTCAGTTTTCTCCCCCTTGAAATGGAGATGTCATCACTTGAACAAATGACCTACTTCACAGGGTGTTGTGGGGTGCCTGGCAAGACTTAACAAGTTGTGGCTAGCTTGGACTTGGCCACTGACCCTGTGAAGGCTGGGTCTGAAAATTCTGCCCTGAAGCTTACTGCCAGTATATCCTTGAGTTTCATTTTCTTCAGCTATAAAACGAAGTTGTCCCTGTCAGCCCTGGTACTCTGAGTCCTGTGACTCTGGACAGGTCCTTTGGAATCCTTGAGTCTCAGTTTGTGTCTGGGTCCTTCTGTGAGTCTGGGGTGGAGGAGGAGGACTATAGTCAGAAATAAATAGGAGCTAGAAATCAAAACAAGGTTTAAATGTCAGTTCGATAGGACCTCTTTTCAATAAGTGGGGGAGAATCTGAAAAAAACAATTGGCTTGGAAACAGTGGAGCTAAGACATGAACCATGAGCTTGGTGGACTTAGCCTGCCATGGGAAGTCTCATACATTTGAAAGCAGTAAGTCACATGAAAGGAATAATTTTGATTCCATTCGTTTTGTTTTTCCTTAGCATCACTAGGTTTCAAGCCAGACAGAATTTCAGAGGCCAGCCTTAGCACTTGGCTCCTTTAACGCCAGGGCTCATTCCCCGGCACCATCCCCTCCACCCTTGGGAAGGGGTGGGTAACTGGGTGCGGGTGGGGAACGGTGCCGAAGCCAAAGCCCACGTGGGCCCAACTTTAGAAGCAGATTAATAACTTCCCACTGGCCTATTTCAGGCTTTTGGAGGGGGAGGTTTCTATTTATGGAAGTGCTGAAATCAGGCCATCTCCTCCAGAAACGCTGTCTCAGCTTCTGTAGTTCCCCAGCCACACACCCAGACCTCATACCACCCCGAGGAGCTTGGAGCATCCCGACCTGACCCACAACGAATCTTTGTAGAATTGCAAGGGGGGTGTCATTCACAAGCCCCTAAGGTTCCTGTAGGCTTCAGGTGAGTGGGATTTTGTAGAAAAGAAAATGTATCTCCCCCTCCCAACCTTAAAGAACAGAATCTGGGAAAACACAGTTGGAAAGAAGAATCCTACCAGCTGGATTTAGGTAACACTCCATTCTCTGCATATATCTATCATTTCTTTGAGTCCTTACAACAACCTTGTGGGGGAGACATGGCAGGGAGAGCTATGTCTATTCTATGGGGAAACTGAGGCCCAGAGAAGCTGTGCCTCTCAGAGTCACACAGCTGGTCAGCCACAGAAGAGAGGCCACAGCTTCACACCCAAGGCTCTTGTCCATGCCCTGCATTGCCTCCCTCCATGTAAGGGAGACTGTCCTAGGCCATTGGTCCCTGGGCTTAATTCTTAACCTATATACCTTGGACTTTTCAAAAACTGTAAAGCATCAAAGTCACTTAGACTAATAGACTGAGCCTTAGATCATGGCTGATGTTTGTTGCTTTGTCTCCCTATGACATTGACCGGGGTTCTGGGTGTAGGATCCACTTTGGAGTCTGCCCACCCCGGGTGACTGAAAAGATCCTGAGGCGCAGAGCAGTGATGGCCAAACTGCGTCCACAATGGAGGCTTTCTGAAGAGAGCAGGAAATCTGGAACCAGAGCCAGGGTCTCCATTCTGACTCTGGTGTAGGGAGATCTTTGCTCATTTGTAAAATGAGAGGCATGGACAGGCTCAGTGCAGCAGAGATTTAGAGCCGGAAGGGAATGAAGAGATAATCTAGTCCCACCCTCTAATTGTACAGAAGAGGAAACTGAGGATCAGAGAGTGGGAGAGACTTGCCCAATATTGCACAGGTGGTAAATGGAGGAGATTTGATTCAGGTTCCCCAAATGGAAAAGCATGCAGGGGTCCTGATTTCTGTGATTCTTTCCAGTTCTACCTCTTGGAATCCTATGGTCTTGTGGTCCAGGGCTTTTTCTATTGTGGTTTGCACATGGGAGAAGTGGTGCAAGAGGAGGTTGGGAAGGCAAGGCAAGGCAATGGAGAGTCATTGAGGGGCTTTGCTCCAAAGTGACCCAAAGGATACACTTTCTGGAAATGAATGCGTATGTGTGTGGGTGTGCGTGCGTGCATGTGTGTGTAGTGTGTGTGCATGCATATGTATGTTTGTGTGTGTGCGTGCATGCACGTGTATTTGTGGTAGCTTGGCTGTGAATAAAGTGGACACTTTACTATGGATACAGTATCAAGATCCTCTGGGTTCCCCCTTATTGGAGGTCTTCAAGAAAAGCCTGGAAATCCCTTGTTGGGTATGTTGGAATGAAGATTCTTTTGGTGTATGGGTTAGACTGGAGAGCTGCTGAGGTCTCTTCCCACGCCAATCTGGCATTTCTGAAAAGAGAAAGGTCAGGGAGACTGGCCAGAATTCTTACGCAGTCATTAAGCTGTGAGTGACAGCAAAAGGCCTCAATCAGGATGCCGGCCTCTCGATGAAGGTAAGAGGGGCCAGATATGGGAGTCGGAGACATGACCAGCAGGATCTTACTATTGGTTACTCCATTGTCCTTCATTCTCAAAGAAGACAAAAATGACATCACAGTGTGTTCAGCTGTGGCTGATCAGACCAATAGGGGTTTGGAGGGCTATAGCACAGGTTGGGCACAAATAGTCCACATGAGTATTTGGAGTGGAGATTGCTCTAACTTTGTGCATGTCATGTTTCTTTTGAGCTACTGCAATTCTTCTTTGATGCGGGTGTGCCATACTTGGGCGGTTTTTTGTCAGTGCCTCCCATGACATGAGATTGATCCCAAAGTTCTTTGGAGAGACCTTGAGAGTGCACTTGCATATCTTCTTATGACCCCTGATGAGCGTTTACCTCTGGCGAGTTCTCTGTAAAATAGTTGTCTAGGCAAACTTACATTTGAACAACATGACTAGTACGTAAAAGCTACACTCTGTGCGGTAGAGTTTGAAAGCTTGACAGTTAAGCTCAAGAAGGAGCTCAGTGTCTGATATTTTGTCCTGCCAGGTGATCTTCAGAATCTTCCCAAGTCAATTCAAATGCAAGCAATTCAATATCCTGGCATGGTGCTGGTAGACTGTCCAGGTTTCACAGGCATACAACATGAGATCAGCATAATGGCTCTGTAGACCTTCAGTTGGGTAGACAGTCTAATACCTCTTCTCTGCCTCACTTTTCTTTGGAGCCTCCCAAACACTGGGCTATCTCTGGAAATCAACATTGTGCATTAACCTTGCCATCTATGCATATGTCGATGTCATTATCTATGTGTATATCCCTGGAAGGTATACTGCCAAGGTAAGTGAACTTAGCCAAAGCATTCAATATTTCTCTGTTTGGTATTCATGGCATAGTGCTGGCTGGTGGCGAACCTCAGTGATCTTGATGTCGTTAGGCCAAAGTTAGCACAAACAGCAGAGAATTGATCCACGTTTTGTTATGTCTTGGCTTCAGAGGCTGCATTGAGTGCACAATCATCTGTGAACAAAAAATTCATGCACCGACTCTCTTTCCACTTTAGTTTTCTCTTGTAGTCTTTTCAAGTGAAATAACTTACCATCAGTGCAGTAGCTGATCTTGATGACATTTTGGTCTGCATTGAAAGAGTCTGACAGCATTGCTGAAAACATCATGCTAAAAAGCATGGGAGTGGGGGCAGCTAGATGGCGCAGTGGTTAAAGCGCTGGCCCTGGATTCAGGAGTACCTGAGTTCAAATCCGGCCTCAGACACTTGACACTTACTAGCTGTGTGACCCTGGGCAAGTCACTTAACCCCTAAAAAAAAAAAGCATGGGAGCAAGCACACAGTATTGCATTATTCCATTGGTGAGTGGGAAAACTCAAGAACATCGTACATTGTCCAGAATCCATGAAGCATGATACTGATGAACAATGCTGATGAACTTCTCTATGCACCCAAATTTTGCCATAATTTCCCACAAGCATTCATGATGGAAAGTGTCCAAGGCCCTGGTCATATAAATGAATGTTGTGTGCAAACCTTTTTTTCTTCTCCTGGAGTTGTTAGGCAGCCAAACACCATATCAACCTTCCCTGGTCCTTTCAGAAGCAATGACTCTCAAGGTAGATGGCCATCTTCCAGGTGAAGGACCAGCCTATTAAGGAGGACTCTGGCAAGAATCTTACTGGCATTGACCAAGAGAGAGACACACCCCACTCCATGACTGTCACAGGACAATCTATTTATTTTTCCTTTATAGGGACAGGGAGTGGAGGCATCCTTGAACTCTTGGGAGAATAACCTCCTCTCACCATATAACCTGGGAAATTTCCTTCAGCTTTTGTATGAGCAATGGACCCCCTGCCTTGTTAATCTCAGTTGGAATAGAATCAGTACCAGGCACTTTGTCACATGAGAGGAACCTAATGGCATTCAAAACCTTTTCTTTAGTTGGAAGTTCAGCTATAGAGGGATTGACTTTAACCTGAGGTAAATTGTCAATGGCTTCAACACTGGTTGATGATAGTGTTCAGCCCACCTCTCCAGAATAATATCCTTATCACTAATCAATATGGCTACAACAGCACTGAGTAGTTGAGATGCACCATAGGTCTTTGGCCTATAAGTAGTCTTCAGGACATCACAAAAGTACTTTGGATTGTTACTATCAGTATAAAACTGAATTTCTTCTGCCTTCTTACTGAGCCAAGAATCCTGCATCTCCCTAAGCTACTCTTGAACTTTATTTTTGATGGAATTAAATGCTGCCTTATTAGAGATGGATGTACTCTTCTTCTGGTAAACCCTGCGGGGTTCTTATATAATTTATTTATTTATTTATATATATTTATTTATTTATGCATTTATTTATTTATTTATTTATCTATTTATCTATCTATCTATCTATCTATCTATCTATCTATTTATTTTTGTTTTGTTTTTTAGTGCGGCAATTGGGGTCAAGTGACTTGCCCAGGGCCACACAGCTAGCAAGTGTTAAGTGTCTGAGACCGGACTTGAACTCAGGTCCTCCTGACTCCAGAGCCGGTGCTCCATCCACTGCGCCACCTAGCTGCCCCTATAATTTTTAATAGCTTCTGAATTTCCCCATCATTCTCATCAAACCAATCTTGATGTTTGTGAGTGTTTTAGCCCAGATGAGTAAATGCAACGCTGTACATTGAATCTCTGAAAACTGTCCACTTCTTTTCTGCTCCACCTTTGCCAACTCTGTGTTGGCTCAACTTTCCCTCCAAGTCAGCAATAAACTCTTCTGCTTGGAGAAGTGCTCTAATTTGTTGATATTGTCTTCTCGTGGTCATCTTTCCTTGGGGCTACCACTTTTGTTGAATATAAATATTTAGTTTGAAGAGGATAAGTCTATGATCAGTCCATCACTTTGTACCACATATTGTCCTTGTCACTCACATCCTATCTGTCTCTTCTCCTTACAATGACATTGTCTATTAAATGCCAATGTTTGCTGCCAGTGTGAAGCTACTAAATTTTACTGTGTTTAGGTAAAAAGAAGACAATATTGGTGATGAGAAGGTCATGAGAGACAGAAGTCTTCAGTAGTAAATGACCTTTGCTGTTGCTCTTTCTGACTCATCTTCCCAAGGACACCCTGACATGTCTGGTAGTCTGTACCTATTCTTGCGTGAAAGTCACCCCCCAAAAGAAAGTCACCCCAAATTATAAGCTTGTCCTCTTTTGGCACATTGATGATAGGGGTCTTCATGCATTCATAAAATTTTCCTTTGACCTCATCAGAGTTTGTCATGGTGGGAGAATAGGCATTGATGATAGTGGTGTGGTGTTTTCCTGTATGTGGCAATCACATTGTCATGAGCCTGTCATTCACTACTTTTGAGAAGACTACAGGTTTGTTGACTAGTTTTTTTTTGGTTGAAAAACCTCCACCAGCTTCATAGTGCTCCCCTTCACTGTGGCCACTCCAGAAAAATGTGTATCCAGTTCCAGCTATTTGGATGTGACACCTGCTGAGTTATCTCACAATAAGAACTTTTTATTTTTCAAGTCTCCTGGATTTTGCATCATCCATAAGTGTATACACATTCCATGTTCCAATGGCAAGTGGAATCCTCTTTGCAAAAGTTTTTGTACATTTTTTGTTTCAGCTGCAGGATTGCCAGGCCAGGGTGAGCAGGCCAGGGCTGGGTGAAGCACACAATTTCAGGGCACCTTTTCCATCTCCTTCCTCATGCCAGGAGGTGATCAGTGTGGTTCTTCAAAAAGGCTGCTCAGAGACCAGCCCTGGGGCTGCCAAATCCACCTGTTTCTACAGTCTGGTGAGAAGATGAGTCTATGGCCTGGGCCGCCTGTGTGCAGGGTTATGACTACAGCTTCCAGTGTATCTGCGCCTGATGCTTTGTCATTTACCTGTCACCACAAGACTCTGAGGTAGGTACAAATGGCAAAATGACATGGGTGATGTCTTTAAATTTGTGCATAAATTGGATTTCAGTGAAACAGAGTTATGTCAAGTGATCAGCCTCTCTCTTTACAGTCATCAAAATCCAGTGGCAATACAAACATCAAGATGACTGGTGATGGATGCCTGGGGCATTTTTGATGTCTAATTATTCTGCAGCGCTTCATGGACATTGGAATAAACTGCCCTTATCTGCCCGTTTTATCGGAGGAATTCTTCATGTGCTTGGAGTATACACCCCCCTAATTCACTGAAGAGGCTAAGACATCAACCTGGCTTAGCCCATCTGCTGAAATTGCTTACTGGTGTGTGACCACTATGCATGCTTTAGCTGCTTGGAACCACAGGTGAAAATTGCTTGAATCAGATGGACACCAAAGTTGGAAAGTAGCCCTCAAAAGGGCTCAGCAGTCCTTACCCCAAAGATTCTAGTCTTCTCTGAACACCCTCCACCCTGCTAGCTTATTGTATTGGGAAATAAAGGAGAGGGATGAGGGAAAGGTTATCAGTATTTTCATTCAGTTTTTCCAGGGATGGAGATGTTACTGACAATGGGAGAGGAGTTAGGAAGAGATATTTTTTGGTATAAAACCAATGAAGAAACCAGCTTCAGAGAAGTTGAATAAATACAAGGGGTGGTGGCCTGTTCAGGGAGACATTTGCTGGAAGGGAGTGGAGATATAAGACTGGAGTTGAGGTAAGAACCTAGCATTGAGATGAAAATGAACAAATTATAAGATCACCAAAATATGAGCCATCAAAACTGGAAATAGAATGCCATCGCTGAGAGAGACCTTGTAACACTGAATTTCAGAGCTTAAGAGGGAATTTAGAACTCAGGACATACCACGCCAAAGCTGAGAAGGAACTTAGCATGTAGAATATCAGAGATGGAAGGCAACTTAGAGCATTGAGCCAAGAATGTCCCAATTGTGAAGAACTTTAGAAGTTGGAATACCAGAACCGGAAGTCACTAGATTCCAGGTAGCCTGAACACCAATGCAGGGCTGGTCCTAATGAATAACAGAATGCCTGGAAGAAACCTGAGAAGTTACCCAAGCCAAACTGTGCCTGACCAAGAAGCCCCTTTTGAATAAAATGTCCCCGACACATGGTCTTTCCAGGATTACTGGAGAGCTCAGAAATTTGGGCTCTTCTGACTGATGAGATTTTCCTTGGTGTCTTTTGAATAAGGTTTCTGTACTCATTGAAAGAGTTAAAAGACAGTTTTCAGCTTGTAGAAAAGCTGAGTTTGAATGTTAATGAGAATGTGCCCAAAATATGTCCATTGCATCTGTCCGTGGTGCTGCTCACAATAAAAACCAAGTTGATACTGGAAACTATGCCCACCATTACTACAGAAAGCACTCTTTAGATTATGTGTGTTGCTAAGCATGAGTCAGCGGACAAAGTACTGGGTTGTGGATCATGAGACCGGGATTCAAATCCAGACTCCACCACAAAATCGCTATACAACCTAAGGAAAGTCACATTCTCTCTTGTAACCTCAGTTTCTTCTTCTGTAAGATGAAAGGATTAGACTAGTCGAGCTCTGAGATCCCTTCCATCATAATGATATTTATTAGGTGTTTACAGTGTGTGAGGCACTTGGCTAAGTGCTGAGAGAGAAGCAAAGATCATTGTCATAGTCCCTGCTCTCAGGAAGTGCACTATCTAATTGAGAATTAAGCTATGATTACAAGACATTAAATTGCAAGTATAATAATGCATAATTATGGAACTAAGTGGCTGATAAATTAATCTGTGGGGTCACAGGAGCAGGGAAATTCAATTAGGGAAGGTTTCCTGAAGGAGGAGGCCTTTTGAATTGGGCTTTAGAGCATTGGTAGAAATTCAACAGGAGAAAGATCAGAAGGCAGGTTCTAGATATAGGGACCAGAGAAATCACCATGAGGAGCAATTATAGGGCACGTGCCCAGGGCAGAGAATAGTACACTTGGGGTGGAAAGTACAGTGATAGCTACAGCAATACATTAAACAGTAAAAGCACTGACAGAAATGCATCACTTCACTGAGGAAAAGTCAGAGATGTCAACTAATACATACCATTGGAGTGGTTCAATGCAGCTGAATGTGGTTTGCTTTCAGACAGAGCCTATGGAATGCCAAGGTTCCAGGAATGGAATAAAAAGGCCCTCCACTGGCCACATTAACATTAACTCAGCTGACAGCGTGTTGACAAGTATTAAATAAATACCTGAATCATGTAGACTTGTTCATGGAAGTGGAGGGTTTATGATGACAATTAATACCAAGTCATCACCACCAGAAGCCACAGGTTGAAGGGTTAACCTCAGATAGTCCAGACTTAATGGTCAATGCAAATTATTGCAAGGAAACCATAGAGACAGTGCAACACATCCCTGAAGGCTATAAATGTTTATACCTGTCAGAAACCTAGCACGACATGACCTGCTGACTAGGAATGGACATCCAAGGCTGGCTAACTTTCATGGACTAACATGCCAAGTCCCTATGGTGCTGACTTCAAAATATACTGGGGAGCTCATCCAATAAGCTGTACTTGAACCGGACCATTATCACATTTGCCCAGGATTATGCAGACACAAAATTGATAAAAGCTAAAAACCCCATTGTAATAGATGTATCTATCTCAAATATTCACAATCTCCAGGTAATATGGAAGGAAATGCTTTCCAACTACAGAGACCTGGTAGAGAGGTCCAAATCCTGTGGGAACAGGATGAGGTAAATATCATTCCTATTGTTCTGACATTAGCATTGACGATGGTCTCTAACCACTGGGCATGAGCTGACATCCCAACCCTTCTTTGAGCTACAAAGGTGGGATTTTATCCTCCTGTGTAAAAGTTTTTAGAACAGTGACTATGAAGTGGTAACAGCAAGAGAGTTGCTTGTCCTAGGAGAGCTTCCATATGAACACTACCAAACATTATGACAAAAATAATATAATAATTATAAAAAAATAACAGCAGGGTTATACATTCTATGCCTTTCCACATATTATCTTATTGTAGCCTCCAACAACCTTATAAGGTAGGTACTTCAGGTCCTATTTTATTTTAGGGAGGCAGAATGACATAGGGGAAAGATGATCAGGACTCTGAATCAGGGAGATCCAAGTCCAAATTCTGCTTTGGACATTTACCAGCTGAGGATCATGGACAACTGACTTAATTTTCCTCAGTCTTAGTTCTATTATTTGTAAACTGAGGATAATAATCATTCACCTCCCAGGCCTGTTGTAAAGACCAGACAAGATTACATACATACACACACACACACACACACACACACACACACAGCCTTGCAAGGCATGAATTACTATATAAATATTTGCAGTCATTTTTCAGTTGTCTGACTCTTGGTGACTCCATTTGGGGTTTTTTTTGGCAAAGATGCTGGTATGGTTTGCCATTTCCTTCTCCAGCTCATTTTACAGATGAAGAAACTGAGACAAACAAGGTTAAGTGATTTGCTCAGGGTCACACAGCTAGGAAGTATCCGAGGCCAGATTTGAACTTAGGTCTTCCTGACTTCAGGCATGGTGCTCTATCCACTGCCCCACCTAGGGGTCCTAATATAAATATTAGTTATTATTATTATCATCCTTATATTAGATGTAAGGGAAACTGAGGCCCATGGAAATTACAGGCCTTGCCAGCTAGCAAGTGTCTGAACTGGGATTCTAACCAAGGTCTTCTTGTCTTTGTGTCCAGCCTTCCATACAGGAGAACAATATAAGACAAAGCTGGAGACATAAAGTGACACCTGATTGTGGAGGGCCTTAGATCCCAGGCAGAGAAGGATGAATTTTGACCTGCAGCCAATAGGGTGCCCCCAATGACTTTTTTTTCCTTTCCTTTTCTTTTTTTTGTGAGGCAATTGGAGTTAAGTGACTTGCCCAGGGTCACACAGCTAGTAATTGTCAAGTGTCTGAGGCCGGATTTGAACTCAGGTCCTCCTGACTCCAGAGCTGGTGCTCTATCCACTGCACCACCTAGCCGCCCCCCCCCCAATGACTTTTGAATAGAGGAGAGAAATGAACAGCATTATTCTTTAGGAAGATGGTTTTGGCTGCAGATCAAGGATGGATATGCACAGAATGGAGGCAGCAAGACCTATGAAGAGGCTATTAAGGGCTATAGGACCTCAGAAGATTATACCAGATGAGCTGTATTGATGGAATCAGAGGGTCATCGGAGGGAACTCGGATGACTCCTTTTCTCTTTCTGGGCCTCAGTTTCCTCATTTGTCAAATTAGAACCAGGTTCTAGATAACCTCTAGGCTCCCTTCCTGTTTCAGTCTATGAACCCATAGCCCACAAAGTGACAAGATGGGAGTGTGTGCTGGGGTGAGAAGAGAGAGAACAAACATTTTCAATTATTCACTTCCTCCATTCCAAGGTGACTGTGATTTGTGAAATTCTCCCTCGATGAGCCTTGGGACTGTATCATGTTGCCTGTGTGCAACTCTCCATCAAGAATCAATGTTTGCCTTTGAACCAAAAAGATCCATCTTCTAGCTGTTAGTGTCAGCTGAACAAAGAGCCTGGAACACGTCCCTAGCATTGCCAAGCCCCTCAGGGAATACCAGCCCACTTCCTTGACTAATGGGTCCATCGCTGTTCCCCAGGATTTCTCCCTTTCCTGTATCTCTGTGTTGGCAGAGTGTGGAATGCCCACATTACAGGATTTAGGGGGAGGACCTTAGGGACCATCTCATCCACCCCCCAACCTCCAATATTTTACAGGCTGAAGCTTAAAGTAGTCAAGTCATTTGTCCAAGGCTGCACACTAATAAGTGCCTGAGGCTGGATTTGAACTCTGGGCTGTCTTCCTGACTCCTAGAATGACCTGCAAGAGTTGAGATTGAAATTGAACCCTGAAAGAAGCCAGAAAGCAGAGGTGAGGAGGGAGGAGACAGGAGGCAGAGCTCTAGAGACAGATAATGGAAACATGGGACAGGGCGGGGTAATGCCAGCAGACTAGATTGGGAAGAGGCCGACAAAAGAATTTACATTTGATCTTGGAGGTATAGGGAGTCCAGGAGTTCACTGAACAGCAGAGACATGGTCTGTGCTTTAGGATAACTGACTTGGCATGATGGTATGATTGAGGATGACCTGCAGTAGGGAAAGATATGAGGCAGGGAGACTCTCCCCCAAAACAAAAACAAAACCAAAAACAAACACAGGCTATTGCTATGGTCTAGGTGAGACTGAATCATTGCTTTTCTGTTGCTAAGCCCCCTACATGGGAACAGATCAGAGAAAACTTCCTGTGGATGGAGGCATGTGAGCTGGACCTTGAAGGATGGGAAGCCTTAGAAAGGGCTGCATCTGCAGTGAGAAGGTCTGGGTTCAAATCTCTCCTTGTTGTCATTCATAATCTATGTGACCATGGGTGAATCACTTCACCTCACTCTTCTTCAGCTTTTTATCTGTAAAATGGGGGTGGGAGGCACCAGACTACATGATGTTTCAAGTCCCTTCTAGATCTAAGAGGATATTCTGGAGGCTGATGATCAAGGGATAATTAGCCCAGAGAAGAGAAGCCATAGTGCTTCATAGCACTGTCTAGGAAGGGCTGACACATGAAAGTAGGCTTGGACAGCTTTTGCAGGTCTTCATGGGGCAGAATCTGGACCCGAGAATGGGGATCCATCAGCACCACAGCTTCAAAGGGTGGATGGCAGAAAGCGGCTTCTCATGCTGAGAGTGGCTCCCAAGTTGCCTGGACTGCCACTGTGGGTGGAGGAGAAGGCTCCTCCTCCTTGTAGATCTCCAAGCAGAGGCTGAACAGCTCCTTGTCTGATTGATTCAGTTATGGTTGAATTTCAATGGCCTTCCCATTTTCTTCTGGATTGGATTCTGGGATGAGGAGCCTTCCTGGACCTCACCTGGCTCTTCCTTAGGGTCTCTTGGACCCTCCAGGATCTTGCCTTTAGTTGCCAGGGCCTTGAACATCCCTCTCCCCATATACCTTCATCCCCAAATGCCCTCCTACAATCTGGGCTGAGCTCAGCATCACTGAGCTAGGACAACAGTACTGCGGACTCACCAGTGCTTAAATATTTCATTGCTCACTGGCAAGGGCATCAATATTTAATCACAGCCTCGTCTCCCCTTAAATATTTGATCAGTGGAGTGGCTGGTGAGCGCTAAAGCCACATGGACACTTTAGTTCTGGTGTTGGAGAGAGGAGTGAGGCGGGGCTGGGGAATGGTCCTGATGCTCCTGGAGTCAGGAGCTCCAGCCTGCTCTAGCTGGGTGAGACCAGAAGAGGTGCTCCATCTCATTTGACTCATCAGTTTTCTCCTCTGAAAATGGTAACAATAATACTTGCACTCTCTGCCTCACAGGGATCCCATGACAGGCTGCTCAGTCTAAAATCTTTATCATTATTTGAAATGATTTCAAACGACTCTGGTTTCCATCAGCTCAGAATTATAGGATTAAACACCAGAGAGCACCACAGTGGTCATCTAGTCATCCCTCCTCCTTTTATAGATGAGGAAATAGAAATGATTTGCCCAAGGTCACCTACACAGTAAGAGATTCCAACATATGTCCTTTGATTCCAGTTTCTAACAATCTTTCCATTGTACCACTTACATGTAGTTTGGTTAGGTGTTGTTTAAGCTCCCTGTTTGTATTGAAATGATTCCAATCACACAGGTTGGCAACCCCAGAGTCCTCCTTGGTTATAATCTGTCTCAATCTCCACATATTCGATCGATCACCAAGTCTTGTCAATCCACCTCCCTATTGGCCCCCTTTCTCCACTCACCAAGGCTCCCGTTATTTCTCACCTTGACCCTTGTGCTAGCCTCCTCGTTGTTCCCTGCTCCCATTCACTTCTCTCTCCAATCCATTGTCCACAGAGCTGCCAAATTCATGACACTAAGGCACGGGTCTGGCCACAACACTTCACTTGCCCCAAAGCCACAGTGACTCTGCTACCTCTAGGACAAAACAAAAACTCCTTTGGTTGTCATTTAAATCCTTGGCAGTGTGACTCCAATCCATTTGGCCAAACTCATTTTGTATCCGCCTTACACACTCTATGTTCCTGCCAAACTGACCTATTTGCTGTTCCTTAAATAAGTCACTCCATCTTCCATTTCCATGACTATGCATCAGCCTTCCTCCTAGCCTGGAATCCTCCTCCTCCTCCTCCTCCTCCTCCTCTTCCTCACCACTATGAAGAATTTTTAGTTTTCTTCCAGGCTTTGCTCACGTAGCACTATCTTCAGGAGGCTTCTTTTGAAAAGGACATATCTCCCTCTTGAAATGACTTTGTATGAACTTTTGTGTACACATTTTTTCCCTCCAGTGGAGGGAAGTTCTTTGAGGGCTGGGGCTGATTTATTTTTGTTTTTGCAACCCCAGTGCTCAGCACAGTCCTTGGCACATAGTAAGCACTTAAGAAGTGCTGACCCTTGTTCAATTAAGAAATGCAAATGGATTTGCTTTGAAACTTGGGAATAAAGGGAAGCTCTGGGGAACATGAGTGCAGTCTTCAAGTTTCTTAAGGGCTGTCATGGGAAGGAGAAACAAGCATTACTGTGCTTGCCCCCGGGGGTAAACTGAAAGGGATGAGAAGAAGTCACAGGTACAAAATGGGAGAGATATGCATAGACAACAGATGTTCTGAAAAGGACCACAGGCTCACTGTGAGTCAGCAGTGTGTGATGTGGTAGCCAAAAGAGTTAACGAGCTCTTGGGCTGCTATAAAAGGGCCAGAGATTCCAAGAATGGGGTGGTCTTAGCTCCACTGTCTTCTTCCCAGGCTAAAGCTCATCTGGAGTACTAGTTTGCAGCACCACAGTTTAAGACTGAAAAAAATAATAGCTAGCAGGTATATAGTGTTTTAAGATTTGCAAAGTGCTTTATAAATGTTATCTCATTTGATCCCCACAACAACCCTGTTAAGGAGGTACTATTATATTGCCCACTATACAGAGAAGGAAACTGAGTCAGAGAGACTTCTTCCTGAAGAAAAAGACTCCATCTTTGTCAGTTCAGGACCTAGTTTAGTGATTGGTACATATTAGGTGTTTTTTAATGTTGGCTGATTGATTTTTATTTTGGCAAGCATTTTTATGTGTACAGATTGCCTCATTCCTTCCCCCTTCCCGACTCCACATAAAATGTAAACTCCTGGAGAACATAAGTTGTTTCATTTGTCTTTGCATGCCTGGGGCTTGACACACAGTAGGTGCTTAACACATGCTTACCTGGGGTTCCAGCTAACAAGTGCCTGAGGCAGGATTTGAACTCAGTCTCCTAACTCTAAGTCTGGTGGGTATTCAGGGAAGGCCAGCTATGGTGAAGAGCTTTACATTCATGTCCCCTGTGGAAGAGCTGATGGTTTGGCCTGCACAAGAAAAGACCTGGGGTGGGAAGGGGCAGAATGAGAAATGATAGCTGCCTAGAAGAATGTGGAAGGTTGTTATATGGAGGAGGGACTGGTCTTGTTCTGCCTGGCCCCAGAAAGCCCAGCCCAGGAGCAATGGGCTTGACAGCAGGAGTAGTGGCTGTCCTAGAATAGTGTGGGCTGCCTGGGGAGGTGGTGAGTTCCCTGTCCTTGGAGGCCTTCAGGCAGAAGTGAGGGGGCCACCTACTTATTCAATATGGCAGCTCTTCCACCTTTCAGATTCGATGATTTTGTTTTGTTCTAGTGAGTGTTCTTGAAATTGCTAACCAACAAGCTGCCCAGTGGAGTTTGTGTTCTCTGTGCCTTTCAGTCAGCCCTGTGATCTTGAAGATGCTGCTGACTCTAGAAATGTGTTTGAAAAGCATGACTGTTCCCTTCGCCCACTCTCCTCAAAGATCTCCCAGTCTCATGTGTAAAGTGCTCATCCCTGATCCTCCACCATTTAAGGAGAGCCCCCCAGGGCACTCACCTCTTCATTTCTCACCTGCCTGCTGGGCAGGGCCTCAGGATTTCCAACAATTTATCATATTGCAATATGAATCCAGCTTTCTTCTCTATAACTCATAACTTCTTGGACCTTTCTTGCTTCTGATGTGGGTCTTCATCCTGCCCTAGAGTCAGATGTCTCCCCCTCCCCCTCAGGCCTTTTGAAGTTCTCTTTAGGTGTCATCTTCCCCTATTAAATCATGAGTTTCTTGGGGACAGAGCCTGTCCTATACCTTTCTTTTTATTCCCAGGGTTTAGCCCATTGTCTGGAACTTAGTAGGCACTTAATAAATATTTATTGATTCTGACACTCTGACTAGATCATTATAATAAAGATACTATTAAATAGAATATATAATAAATATATTAAAATATATTATTTCATAGAGATAAGAAAGGAGGTGCCTGGGGGTGGTCATTGCTAATGTTTCTTTGGTTGCCTTTTGGGGAATTAATAATGCCCTCTAAATTAAAAAAAAGAACAATTATTTTGATGTCTTCTCTTCTTTGAGATATCTTGATAATCAGTCCCTGAGTGCTTCTGAACCTACGTTGACTCTAGCAAGGCTCTCTTCTGTGTAGCCTCATTGGGTCTTGTGGTACTTTCCATTTTTGTATTTTCAAGGTCCATTTTTACTTACCCATATGGTGCACCAGAGCCGGAAGGGATAGAGTTCAAATGTGGTGGCAGAATTGTTAATGGGATCAGGTTAAGGAGTTTTGGGAAGGTAGAGAAATTGACTCAATATTTTTTGTTTTGTTCTTCAACTTTCATCTAGGCACTCTCTTGGAACCAGAGATTCTGAATAAAGTGCCAGTCTACACACTGGGTAAAGAACCCCTTCCTCCTAAAGAAGTTGGAGACTGGATCCTAGAGGTGATTGAATACATTTTCCCCTGATCAGCTTTGTCCACGAAACAGTCTGAGTGCCTGCTTCAATGTTCTAGGTGCATGACATCACTAAAACCTTGGGAGCTGAGTAGATGATGAAACCAAGTGAATATACTGGAATATACTTGGAAAATGGAACTAGAGAAAAAAAAGCATATCACCATCCTAGAATGTTGACCACAGATACAATGAACTATCAAGAGCATGATGATAAATATTTGGTGAATAGTAAAAAAAGACAAAATAAATAAGTTTAGAATAGAATGAGTCTTTTAGGGAAAAATAGCTACCAGAGTGCAGCATGGCCAAGACTACACTTGATCTTAGCCAAAGGGCCAAGAAGTGATCATGGGTTTTTATAGGACATTAGATACCATCTAATTCAACCTCGCTCTTTTTGTGAACAAGTAACCTGAGAACTAGAGGGGTTAAGGGACTTGACCAAGGTCACATAGGAAATAAATACTAGAGCAAGGATTTGTACTCAAGTTCTCTGACTTTAGAGCCATTGTTCCCAAATTCCTTTATGTCAATCTTTCTTCAGAGTCTTTTCCTATTTTACTACTTATCTCATGACCTTCTCCTCATTAGCACTGTCTTCTATTTACCTAAACACAATAAAACTTAGTGAATGCACCCTTTCAGCAAACATTGACATTTAATAGACTATATCATTGTAAGGAGAACAGAAGGGCAGGATGTGAGAGTGACAAAGGCAATATGTGGTGCAGAGTGCTGGACTTATCAGAGACTTAGCCTCTCCAGCTAAATATTTGCATTCAACAAAAATGGTAGCCTCAAGGAAAGATGACTACCAGAAGACTTCCTCTCAACAGACTAGAGCACTTCTCCAAGTGGGAAGAGTCTAGTGCTAACTTGAAGGGACGCTGAGCCAACACAAGATTGGCAGCAGTGGAGCAAAAAAAGGAGTGGACAGCTTTCAGATATTTGGTTACTCATTTGAGACAGAACACACACAAACATCAAGACTGGTCTGACAAAAGTTATGGGGAAATTTAGAAGCTAATAAACAAAAAATGAGAACTCCACAGGGTTTAGCATTAGGATAGTTCAACCATCTCTACGAAGCCAGTGTTTAACTGCATCCAAAATAAAGTGCAATGAAGCTTAGAGGGATGCAGGATTCTTGGCTCAGTAAGAAGGCAGACAAAATTCTATTTTATATTGACAGTAACAATCCAAAATGCTTTTATGATGCCCTGAAGGGTACTTATAGGCCAAAGACCTATGGTGCATCTCAACTTTTCAGTCCTGATAGAGTCACTTTAATTAGTGATATGATCCTGAAGAGATGAGTTGAATTCACATTTTCACAGTGTTTTCATCAGACCATCATCAACCAGTGTTGAAGCCATTGACCATTTATCTCAGGTTGAAGTTCATCCCTCTCTAGACAAACTCCCACCTGAAGAAAAGGTTTTGAATGCCATTAAGCTCCTTTCATATGGTAAAACAGCTGGTGTGGATTCTATTCCAGCTGAGATTTATAAGACAGAGGATCCCTTGCTCATACAAAAGCTGAAGGAAATTTTCCCACTTATATGGAAAGAGGAGGTCATCCCCCAGGACTTCAAGGATGCCTCCATAGTCCATCTCTATAAAGGAAAAGGAAATAGACTGTCCTGTGACAATCATGGGGTGGGCTGTGTCTCTCTCTTAGGCATTGCTAGCAGGATTCTTGCCAGAGTCCTCCTTAATAGGCTGATCCTTCACCTAAAAGATGGCCATTTATTCAAGAGCCAGTGTGGCTTCAGAAAGGGCCAAGGAACAGTTAATATGGTGTTTGACAACTCCAGAAAAAATGCCAGGAGCAAAACAGAGGTCTGTACACGATGTTCTTCGATCTGACCAAAGCCTTTGATGACCTCAGTCATGTGGGCTTGTGGAAGATCATGGCACAATTTGCTTGTCCAGAAAAGTTCATCAGTATTGGAGGCCAGTTTCACAACAGCATGCTTACATGGGTTCTGGATAATGGATGATGCTCTTGAGTTTTCCCACTCACCACTGAGTGAAGCAGGGTTTCATGCTTGTTCCCATGCTTTTAGGAGGCTGTTTTCAGGGGTTTTATCAGAAGCCTTCAATGGGGATGAAAATGGCATCAAGGTCACTTACCACACTGTAGTAAATTACATTGAAAAGGTGACAAGCCAATACTACAGTGGAGGGAGGGTTAGTACATGGCTTTTTGTTGGCAGATGGTTGCAGCCTCGATTCTTTGACACATGCTCATTTTGGTCTGATAATTACCACCCATAAAACAGAGGTTCTCCACCAGCCAGCACTGCACCATCCACATGTAGGACTGCGGATTACAGCAAAGGGAGACATTTTTAATGTTGTGAATCAGTTCACTTAGCTCGGCAGTATACTTTCAAGTTATGTATATCTAGGTGATGAGGTTGATAGACAAGCATTGCCAGAGCTCGCTCAGTGTTTGGGAGGGTCTGAAGGAAAGTGTGGGAGAGAAGAGGTATTAGACTGACTACCGAAATGAAAGTCTATAAAGCTGTTGTGCTGACCTCATTGTTGTATACTTGTGGAACCTAGCAAGTCTACCGGCCCCATGCTAGGAAACTGAATTGCTTCCATTTGAATTGTCTTGGGAAGATTCTAAATATCATCTGGCAAGAGAAGGTACTGGGCACTGAGGTCCTTTCTTTTTGAAAAAAATTTCTTTTCTTTTTCTTAATTACATGTTAAGATATTTTTTGAGTTCCAAACTTTTCTCCCACCCTCCCTCCCCACCCCCCTCCTGAGGGCAGCAAGCAATTTGATATAGGTTATAAATTACAGTTATGTTAAACACATCTCCACATTAATAAGGACAAAAGAAAAAACTGCAAGAAAGAATAAACAAGAAAAATAACAAAAAAGTAATGAAAAAGTGAAAATAATCTGCTTCAGTTTGCATTCAGACTCCAGAGTTCTTTTTCTGAATGTGGAGAGCATTTTCCACCATGAATCCTTTGGCATTGTCTTGGGTCATTGCATTGCTGGGAAGAGTTGAGTCTATTACAGTTGATCATCACACAATGTTGTTGATACTGTGGACAATATTGAGGTCCTTTCTTGAACTGAACTGCCAAGCATTTAAGCTCTGCTGCAGAGAGCATGATTCTGTTGGGCTGGTCACATTGTTTGAATGCCAAAATTGTTTGCAAGTATTTTACAGACTACTCACTCAAGGCAAGTGCTCATCAGAGGTCAGAAGAATTGATACAAGGACACTCTTAAGGTTGCTCTGAAGAACTCTGAAATCAATTGTAAGACATGGGAGACCCTGGCACAGGATTGTCCATCATGGCATGCCTGTATCAAAGAAGGCACTGTCTCCATGAGCAAAGCAGAATTTCAGTATCTCAAGAAATGTGAGATGCACACCTTTAGAGTCATTTCCACTCCAAATGTTCATATGGCCTATTTGTGCCCAACCTGTGATAGAGCCTTCCAAGTCTTTTGGTCTGATCAGCCACAGTTGGTCACACACTGTAGCTTTAATCTGATATAGGGATGTCATTTTGGTCCTCTTGAAGCACAAAGGACAATAACCAACCTGGTTCTTCTCTCTAAATATTCACTCACTTGGGGATCTTATTAACTCCTCCAGGGTGGATTATCATCTCTCTGCAGATGACTCCCAAATTTACTTATTCACCCTTGTCTTCTCTCATGAGCCCAGTCCGACATCAGCCATTTCCTGTTGAACATTTCCATCTAGGTGTCTCATTGGAATCTCAAACTCAACATGTACAAAATAGAACTGATCTTCCTCCTAACTCCTCCTCTGTCTCCAACTTCTCTATTATTATAGAGACAGTACCATCTTCCCAGTCCTTCAGTCTTAAAATACTGGTTATCCTTAACTCTACTTTATTCTTTAGATCATTTCTTACTCCACTGACCACACCATACTTCAGAATTTTATCTCTTCTTGCCTGGACTATTGCAATATCCTCCTAATTCATCTTTCTGATATAAGGCTTTCCCCACTCTGGTCCATGTCCCACTCAGCTGCTAATGTGAAATTTACTTGGGTGAAGAGAAGGGTATTTTTAGTTCCCAGGACCTTTGGAGGTAAAGAAACTATGGAGATCTGGTAGGAAAAGTACAGGTTTTGCATGTTGGACTCAATCCATGCAGTGTATCTCAGAACTATTAACTTATTCCCTCACTTCACTCAGTCAGTCAGTCAGTCAGTCAGTCAGTCAGTCAGTCAGTCACCAAACATTTTAAAAAGCTCCTACTCTGAGCCAGGCTATTGTAATGATTGGAATGATGCCACCTACTGGAGACTTACTATAGGAAAGCTCCACCATGAGGAGAATGCCTCAGAGGGCAAGGCCATGCGACTTTTCCTTGGTGTCAGGAAGTAACATTTGCGCATGGGTACTGTCCACCAAGGCTACCAGCCAATCAACTTGAGGAGCCTCCCTTTTTCTGGGAGGGGACAGGAAGGAGGAAGGAGGGCCTGTGTGAAGAGGCCTCTCTCTTTTTGGGTTCCTGACTTTATGGTGGTGTTGGTGGCGGCAGAGGACTTCACAGGAAAATTAAAGATAGGATTGCCATGCTATTGGAATTTTGTTCTCAATCTTTCTCTTTCTACCTTCCAATAAACCCTTAAAAACCTAAACTCGTTTTATCAGTGATTTTAGTTAGTTTCCCCCAAACCTAGGGGAACAGATTAGAACCCACATTTAGAATCTTAAATTACACACTATGAACAAGACATCAGTGATACAATATCAAAGTGAGGCTATACTCAAGTAGCTGGCATTCTACTGGAGTGTTTAATATATCCCCAGATAAAGAAGTATAAGATATGTAGAAAATTAATGGAGATATATTTAGAGGGTGGCATAAATAACCTGGGAAATTGGAAATTTTCATCCTGAAAAAAATTAGGCATGCTAAGAGGTCAAGGTAAAGAAGGGAGAGCCTGGAAAGAGGGAGATACTGAGCAAAGCAATAGGGAGGGTAATGGAATGTTGTGTGTGGGGAACAGCAAGTGGTTCAGTTTAACTGGAACAAAGAAGATTTTGTGCTTTATCCTAAAGGCAATTGGGAGCCACTCAAGCTATTTGAGCAGAGAAATGACATGGTCACACCTGTAGTTTAGGAAATTCCCATTTTGGTTCATTCTTTTATTCTAAAATTAACAAACATTTTGAAAAATGATCATTTCCATATACATTGTAAAGGAGGAGAGGATTGTCCATGGACATGCAGATCTCTGTTATGGAGAGTTATCCTGCTTAGCTGTGATTCCTTTTGATTTTCCTTCTGTACTCTTTTATTTGAGGGGAGGCACTATTCCTTCCCATTCCCTTCTTCTTTCAATGGAGGAGCCCTCCCCGACATATGTAACACACATATATGTATGTGTGTTTACATATATACATATACACACATACATATGTGATAAGGCAAAACCAAATCCCCACACTTGGCATATGCAATTAAAAAAAATCTCATTCTGTATCTTGTGTCCATCATCTTTATATCAATAGATGGGAAGCAAGATTCATCATTGTTCCTCTGGAGTTAGGATTGGTTATGTGCTGCTCAGTCTGTTTTCAAAATTGTATGTCTTTATGATGTTATTGTATTCACTGTTTTCCTGGTTCTACTCACTTCACTCTGAATCAGTTCTTACAAGTCTTTCCTGCTTTCTCTGCAATTCCTTCTTTCATATTTCTTATGACTTAATAATTGTCCATTATATTTATCTACCATAATTTGCTCAGCCATTTCCCAGTTGATAGGCAACTCCTTAGTAATTTTTTTTTACTACTACAAAAAAACTTCTATGATATTTTTGAACATCTGGGTGCTTTTTATCTTCTTTTGATATCTTCAGGATGAAAGCCTACCAGTAGTATAGCTGGGTCAAAGGGTGTGAACCCTTTAAAGCCTTTTGGACATAGTTCCAAATTGCTTTCCAAAATGGTTAGACCAATTCCCAACTCCACCAACAGAGTAAATGTTCATGTTTTCCACAGCCCCTCAATCTTCTGTCATTTCTCTCTTTTTTTTATCAGCTTGGCAATCTGATGGGTATGGGGTGGAATCTCAGAATGGTGTTAGTTTGCATTTCTCTAATTATTAGTTAATTGGAACATTTTTATATGGTTGTTGGTAACTTGGACTTCTTCCTTTGAAAACTGACTACTTGTAATCTTTGAACATTTATTGTTTTGGGAATCTTTGTGTTCTTATAATTTAGAATTGGTTCTTTATATGCCTGGGGAATGAGACCTTTATCGGAGAAACTTGCTGCAAAGATTTTCCCCCAGCTAACTGTAGAAATATCAATTTGGTGTCTGTAAGGAGGATGGAGTGGAATGTGGAGAGACTAGATGCAGGGGCACCAATTAGGAGGCTATTGCAGTAGTCTAGGCTAGAGGGATGAACTAGAGCAGTTGTGTTATAACTGGAGAGAAGGGAACAAGTGCCAGAGATATTGTGAAAATAGAATCAACCAGGCTTGTCAGCTGATCAATATGGGGGAGGGGAGGGACAGTGAAGGACTGAGGATGCTTTAACGTTGCTAAAGATTGAAAGAATTCTGGTGCCTTATACAGAAATTGTTTGGAAAAGGGCTGGGTTTAGGGGGAAAACTGAGTTTTATTTGGGATATGTTGGGTTTGAGATGCCTGTGAGAAAATCTAGTTAGATATTTCACAGAGTCTGTTGGAGAAGCAAGGCTGGAACTCGGAAGAGGAACTGGGGCTAGATATGAAGATATGGGAGTCACCTTGAAGCAGGCAATAATTGGGCCCTTGGGAGTTGCTGAAATCACCAAGAAAATGAGGGTAGATAGAGAAGACAAGAGGGCTCAGGAGAGAGCCTTAGGGCATCCCCATGAACAGGGGGCAGCACAAGGAAGATGGATCTGCAGAAGAGCCCAGGAGGCAGGAAAAGAAGCAAAACACAGTGTTCATTCCATAGCAATACCAGCCTACCCAAGGGAGAGAAGGCAGTAAATAACGCCAGGCACGAACGCCACATTGACCCAACAGGGAGAATCCTGGTTAGTGGTTTCCCACCATTCAGGATTCAGTTCAAATGGTACCTCAACCATAAAGCCCACCCTGAGTCCTTAATGCACTGATTCAGCTCCCTCCCCAACACCCCATTCCCGACCTACAGTAACTTTGCTGTAATAACATTATTTAGTGGTTATATAATGTCCTATGGTTTGCAAGTCTCATTTGAACCTCACAACAACCCTGGGAGATAGATACTATTATTGTCATTCCCATTTTGCAGATGAGGAAATCAAGGGAGACAGAGGTTAATGATTTGCCCAGGATTACATAGTTAAGTGTCTGAGGCTGGGTGTGAATTTAGGAAGATGAATTTTCCTGACTCCAGGCTGAGTGTTCTATTCACTTTCCCACCTATTGTACCTCTCTAAGAGAATGCCACATTCTCTTTGGTGTGTGACAGAAGTGAGAACAATGACAACTACCATCCTTTAAAACTGTTGAAACCACTCCATGGGACCAGGAGTAGGCACGATGTAAAGCCCATTGACTAGATTAGTTGTTTTCTTTTTTTTCTGGGGGCAATGAGCGTTAAATGACTTGCCCAGGGTCACACAGCTATTAAGTGTCAAGTGTCTGAGGCCGGATTAGGACAGGTGCTTTATCCACTGAGCCACATAGCTGTCTCGACTACATTAGGTGTTTTTGTTTTTTGGTGAGGCAATTGAGGTTAAGTGACTTGCCCAGGGTCGCATAGCCAGTACGTGTTAAGTGTCTGAGGCTGGATTTGAACTCAGGTACTCCTGACTCCAGAGCCGGTGCTCTATCCACTGCGCCACCTAGCTGCCCCGACTACATTAGTTTTGATAGCAAAACCTGCACCAGCTTCACTCCCTCCCCATCAGCACTGTGGTCACTCCAGGAAAATGTGTGGCTAGCTCTGGCTTTGGTAAGTTGGCCTCCACCTGCCAGGCTTGTTTCACTCAGGGCTGCTATTTGAATGTGATACCTGCTAAGTTCTCTTATAACAAGAGTTGTTGGTCCTTCAGGTTGCCTGGACTTTGTGTTATCTATAAGCATGGGCACATTCCATGTACCAATGGTGAGTGGAATCATGTTTCCAAAAAGGTGATCCCAATGTGGTTACTGACTAGCTATGAGACCTTGAGAAAAGAGGCTCCTTGCTGTGTCCTTGCTGTGAGTGGGACAGCCAGGTTTCTCATGGACCATGTGGAGTAGTTACTGCAGAGGTCAGTGGGCAAGCCCCTGGTGCTCCTGGGCTTGAGTATAGCTTTAGGATGGTTAAAGGCTCCATGGGACAGTGCTTGGAGTGCATTGAACCCTCTTGGCAATCAGTGGAACATATTTCCTTATTGAGCGAGGGACAGAGACTAAGCTCATGATTTAATTTGTCTAGAAAAATCTCCAGTGAGGAAACTACCTCTACAAACATGGGTAAGTATCTTCTCCACAACACAGAGTCTTTGATAGCTGTCTGGGGCCACTCTAAATGCCACTCTTTAAGACTTTAAGTTGCAGGGCAGGTGCCACTGTGTTGGTAAAGGTAGTTTTCTCATGGGGAGTTCTCCATATCATTGAAATTATAGTCCTGATACAAATAGACAGATGGATGGACAGACAGACAGATGGTCAGACAGACGCACAGACATATAGACAAATGGATGGATGGATGAAAGAATGGGATAGCTGGATGGCTGGATGGCTGGATGAGTGGATAGATAGATAGAAGGATGGATAGATCAATAGAGTATTCTCTCTTCCTTCAGGACTAAGCTCTGATGCTACCTTCTGCATGAAGCATTTCCCAACCTCCCCTGTATTTGATTTGTTTGTATGCTCTCCCCCCGCAATGATGGAAACTTCTGAGAGGAGGGATCATTCCTTTTTTTGGTGTCTGAATCCTCTGCACCCTGAGTGCGTAGCTTGGAGCAGAGTAGGCTCTATTCTTATCAGTGCTTGAGGCTGATAGGGCCAAGACCCATGATTTCATTCATATAAGGATCTCCCACATGTGGAAACTCCCTCCACAGATGCTGGTCAGCACCTTCTCTGCAGTCTATAACCTTAGAGAACTGCCCAGAATGCTGAGATGTGAAGTAATGTGCACAGGGTCACACGACTAGTGTGTGTCAGGCAGGACTTGGGGTCTTCTCAGGTCTTCCTGGCTTTGAGGCCCACTCTCTTTTTTTTTTTTAGTGAGGCAGTTGGGGTTAAGTGACTTGCCCAGGGTCACACAGCTAGTAAGTGTTAAGTGTCTGAGGCCGGATTTGACCTCAGGTCCTCCTGACTCCAGGGCCAGTGCTCTATCCACTGTACCACCTAGCTGCCCCCCCACTCTCTTTCCAATAGGTCACACTGCACCTCTCCAAATCTGTCCACAAAATAAGCTTAAGGTAATTTGGGGGGAAGGTCCCCGTGTTATTTACATCTGTTTTCTGTGCATGCATAGAGATCTGTAGCTGCAAGGGCTTAGAAGGCTCAACCCCCTCATCATTCAGAGAGGGAAACTGAGGGCTAAGAAGGGCAGGGACTTTCCTTGGGTCAGTGCCAGGACTCTTGCCTTTGCTATGTATTTTTCTGCTTAAGGAGAAACCGGCCACTGCCCCAGGGGAGGAGGCCCCTGTCACATGCTGAGTTTCCTCTGACACCAGGCTGGGCTCTGCTCAGACTCCGCCCCTCTGGCTCCAGGAACAGGCAGATTGGGTTTGGAAGGTCATTTTGGGGGACCACAAAGTTCTCTGTCATGGAGGGATCTGCCTCATCAGTGAATTTGCCTTCCAGGGGAGGTGGTAGTGGTAAGATCCCAAAGGAAAGAGCCGGGCCCTCTCCAGGTTTTGGAGAAGGGAAATGTGCCAGGAGCCCTTTAAATCCCCCAAGAGGGTCTGCACAAAGTGACTGGCTGGCAATATAATAATAGCAACAGCAACAGCAACAGCAACAAGTAGCATTTATACAGTGCTTTAGGGCTTGCATAGCTCTTTTTTTTATCATAAAAGTATTTTATTGTTTTCCAGTTACATGTAGAGAGAGTTTTCAACATTTGTTTTTATAAGATTTTTAGTTCCAGATTTCTCTCCCTCCCTCCTTGTCCTCCCCCCTCCCCGAGACAGAAAGCAATCTGATCTAGGTTACATATGTACCATCACATTAAACATATTTCTGCATTAATGTTGTGAAAGAAGAGTCAGAGCAAAAGGAAAAACCTCAAAAAAGAAAAACAAAAAAATAAAAATAGGATGGTTCAATCTGCATCTAGATTCCATAGTTCTTTTTTTCTGGATTTGGGGAGCATTTTCCCTCATGAGTCCTTTGGAACAATCTTGGACCATTGTATTGCTGAGAAGAGTCACAGTTGATCAACACACAATGTTACTGATACTATGTACAATGTTCTGGTTCTGCTCTTCTCACTCAGCATCAGTTCATGTAAATCCTTCCAGGTTTCTCTGAACTCCTGCTCATCATTTCTTACAGCACAATAGTATTCCATTGTATTCATATGCCACCACTTGTTCAGCCCTTCCCTAGTGGAGGGGCATCCCCTCAATTTTTAATTCCTTGACACCACAAAAACAGTAGCTATAAATATTTTTGTATATGTGGGTCCTTTTTTCCTTTTTTATGATCAAGGCTTGCATAGAAATTATGATTTCATTTTATCTTGACAACAACCATGGGAGGTAAGTTATTATCTTCTGTTACTCATTTTACAGATGAGGAAACTGAGGCAGACAAAGCTTAAGTGACTCGCCTGGAGTCACACGACTAGTAAGCTGTCTGAGGCAGGATTTGAACTTGGGACTTCCAGACTCCAGGTCTAGTGCTCTAACCATTGTGCATCCACCTAGTTTTATTCTAGTTGTCAATTTTGTGAGGGTCATTGGGGTTCACCTAGTGGCTAGGCCTTGGCTGTGGGTAGGGGATTGGTGTGCAGGTATAGACAGATGGACAGAGAAAGGAACAATAATTTGTTAAGTACGTACTCTATTCCAGGCACTACACAAAGTGCTTTTCAAACATTATTTCATGAGGACCTAACAATCCTTGGACGTAGGTGATATTATTATCCTCATTTTACAGTTGGGGAAACTGAGGCAGGCAGGCATTAGGTGACTTGTTCAGGGCCACAGAGCTGCTGTGTCTGAGGCAGATTTGAACTCAGGACTTCCTGACTCCAGGCCCATGTTCCATCTATTATGCCACTTGGCTGGCCCTGGGTTCAGGTGGCTAGCTGCTCAGCTAGCCAGCTAGCATGAATATTTTTTTAGATCTTACTTGGTGTCAAGCACAGTATCAGATGTTGGAGATGCAGATATAAGCAGGCAGAACAGTTCCCACCCTCAGGGTGTTTCCATTCTAATGTGGGGGGGGTTGGGAATGAGGGGAGGGCTAGAGTAGCACAGAGAGAGCGTGAGAAGAAACATGGCTGGGACCCTTCCTAAAGTGGGGTTCTCGGGGAGGGGGTCCCTAATGAGGAGATGGGGGCCCCAGGGAAGAAGTGATGCAGCAGGGGAGGAGGGGTCCAGAGAGGATTCAGTTTAAAGGCCCAAAGTGTGGCCTTAGAGGCAGAGAGTTGGGGCTTCGAGTCCTGTCTCTGACAGCTGACAGAGAAGCAGCCTCAGAATCAGAGAGGTCTCTGATTCGTTCTGGCTGTGTGACCAGAGGGAAGTCACAGAACAGCTCTGACTTCTAGCAGCTCTCCAAGATTGAATGACAGAGAGGTCACCCATCGACATGGGCGTGGTCAAGGGGACGTTCTTCCTTCAGAGTGCCCCACATGCTTGAAATCAGAGATCCTGTTAAAAAAAAAAAAAAACAAGTTTGGAGAGAAGCCTTTGGCTCTGCCTGTGCCCAGGAGGGGATGCTCTGCACAGCCCTGACTGCACCCATACCCACTTGGGGGTGGGAGAAGCTGAGCACCAGGGGGAGAGCCCTCCCAAGCCTGCACGGAGGCCACCGGGCAGGCCGGCCAGTGGGGCCAACAGAGGGGCCGCCCCCAATGCCCTTCCAATGGAGTCACAAGGCCCCTGCATTCCGGCTGGGCAGATTTTCCCATTGTCCCCGGTCATCACAGCCAAGTGACATCTTGGACGTCTCAAGAAGATTAAATAGCCGAACTCAGTCGGAAGCTTAAAGAGAGAGAGCGGGAGAAAAGAAAAGGACCCCGTTGCCCATTATAAGAGGCCTCTTTTCTTGTCTGTGAAAGAGCTTTGAAGGGGCCACTACTGGACGAGGAAGGGGCAGCTCAAGGAGACAATGGTGGGGAGAAAGGGAGCGCTCCTAGTGGAGCGCTCAGAGGAAGAATGGGGGATTACTGCAGCTCCCAGCCCAGAAAAGGCAGGCAAGGCAGCAGGAGAAAGAGGAATTCCGGGACCCTTCCCTCCTCTCTGTCTCTCTTCTCTCTGTCTCTGTGTCTCTGTCCCTCCTCCCACCCCCTTCTCTTGCTCTCAGAGACTCTGGTTCACTGAGCACCAACAATGCATGCTGGGAGGTACTTGACATGCATCTTCCCCAGGCCATGTTGATGCTCCGTGTGGGACCTTGCCTTGACAACAGCCCCTGCACCCTTGGGGAAGGCCAGGTCAGCCCCTGGAACACTGTCAAAGACCTTTCTTACAGGGGTGTGGGGGCTCGTCTTTGAAGTAGAAGAAACTCTACCCACTGTGCCAAGGCCCAGGACCAACAGGCATTCAGGATCTGTGTGTGTTTGCATGTAGGTTAAGAAGGGAGGGAGTTCACCTTTGAGAGCAGGAGTGAGACACTTTTGTGGGTTCTCTTTTGTTTCTTAAGGCCTCTAAATAAGAGCCAATTAAGGGTCTGAGTTTGTGCCACTACTTGCAAATTCCTAGCAGTGTTCCTGCTTCTGTCAGATGACTGGGGGGTACAGGTCCCACTCAGAAAGTGCTAAGAACCCTATTTAGCCACTTCTGGCTGAGTTGATGGGGCAATGGAAAAAGCATGGGATTGGGCGGCAGCATAGGGGAGAGGAGTCAGGAGAGACCTGGGGTTGAATCCTACCTAGCTCTGGGTTCATGAGAAAATTCCTTGATTCATTTGAGCCTAAGTACTGGTGGGTTGGGTCCCAGAAGGGCAGTTGCTACCTCAGGGTCTAAGGGCGATTCAGTGGGTGGTGGTTCCTTTTATGGTCACTCATGAGCTTCCATCAATGGGTTTCTCACTAGTCATCAGGCAGTAGACAATTAGCTTTTAGGAAAGGCATTTATTTACTAAGATGATATAGTAAAGAGGTGGGTACAAAGTGTCCTCCCCCAAAAAGCTTGGGTACTCTGTCCCACAAATATACACTGGTCCAAAGGAAGAGTGGTCTTAAATCTCCAGTGTACTGGTAATGAGGTACTCATGTGGGGAATAGGTGTATCAAAGGGGTAATTCAGAACTCTTGGGATTGCAATTCTGTGTCCTCTCACAATTCCCTTTGGGGGCATCTCTCTGTGGGGTGGATGTCTTGGCTAGGCTCCTACTACCAGGTTCTGCTCTTTCATTTAAAGCTCTGGGGACCCTCTCCATATCTAGGTCTGCTCTCAGTAAGCTTCTCTTCTCTTAGCTGTATGTATTATCTCCTCTTCTAGCAACTCTGATGACACAGGGAAGAGAGAAGGTTCTTTTCCCCCCTACAACTCCCCCTCCAGGCAATTCCCCCTTAGGGACCTGACTATTTCTGGCTCCAACTATTGGCCTCAGAATACTCACCTGCTGAAATGGGATCTCCCACGAAATGGTGGAGAGTTCCCTAGCAGGAGTCATTGTTTTTATCCAAAGTCCCAAAGAGTATGTATGACACATTATCTCAGCCAGCCACAAGGTGCTTGCTGTGTGGTTCCATTTACTTTTATATGATGGTCAAGACACCATCTTCTCAAATAGGTTAAGGATTTATTTGGATGTAATTACAGGTGACTGGAAGAAAATTCCTGAGCACTTACATCACAATTTGGGATTACTTTCTAGGTCCATTGGTTGACTGATTACACTGGGATGGGAGTAAAATTCCACTCTTAGGCTTTTACTTTTTAGTGGACCTTTTTATACAATAACAGGAATAATACTAGCTAGCATTTATATAAAATTTGCAGAGACCTGCATATATGATCTCATTTGATCCTATCACCTCGGATGAATACAGACCAGCAGGATCTTAAAAGGAATCTTGCTTTCCTGAGAATACAGTAGAAAAGAGGCTTTTTTCATGGACTGTAGTCTAACAATGTCCCAGGGCAGGACTCAGGGATTCAGCAGGCCAGAGGCCAGGGGGACAGAGGTTGGTCCTTGGGAAGGTGGTTCTCTTAGAAGCTCACTTACACCACAGATGCCTGCCAGATTCATGCTTTGAAGCAGTAAGAGATAAGGAGACAGGCATCTTGGCTCTTTGTTGGTCTTTCCAAGTGATAGAAGGGGCAGCTAGGTGGTGCAGTGGATAAAGCACTGACCCTGGATTCAGGAGGACCTGAGTTCAAATCCAGCCTCTGACACTTGACACTTACTAGCAGTGTGACCAAGTGATTTAACCCTCATTGCCCTGCAAAAAAAATTTTAAAAAGTGATGCCAAGTGGTGGAGGACTCACTCCCATATTTCTTTCAAGGGCACTCCCCTCTTTCCAGACTCTGGCTCATAACTTCTGAGTTTTCCTCTATTCTGTCCTTCACTGTTCTTGCCTTCACTGTACATGGAATTCCATCTCCCACTTTCATGCCTTTGCATGCACTGTCCCCCATGGCTAGATCACTTCATTTCCTTAGCTCCACTTTGACCAACATCTTCTTTTTAGACTCAGCTCAAATGCCAGCTCATTCAATAAGCACTTATTAGGCATCTACTACATCCTGTGTTCTAAGTCCTAAGCTTCCCCTGCCCCCAACTCTGTCATTCTGTGTTCTCTGTTTAAGGGTCCCTTGTGACTCAGGCCTTTGATACCCTCTGTTCTAAGGTCTCTTCCTGTTTGATGTTCTGTATTCTCTGAACTTAGCCAGACTCACTGATATTCAATAGCAAAACCATTGACTCCCTTCAAACAGGAATTGAATGGCCTCCTTGTACAAATCTCTGTGAAGTCAGGCTATTCCAGGAGAGGAGGAAATTTTGCCAAAAAAATTAATTGAAATATCCTTCCCAAGGTATTCTGTTTGAGGAGCAAATGTGTTGAAACAGGTAATTTGGCAGCACCTCTGAGAACAACAAGCTATGAAGCGAAAATCTCCTCATTCCTCCACCCAAGGAGGGGAAGTTCCCCCTATGAAAATGGAGGGCAGTTAGGAGAAGTTCTTGGGGCCCAGGGGCATGAAGGGGGCCCTGGGTACCTTGTGAAAACCTGTCCATTTGAGAGAGTGTGGCCTACTCACTTGGATTCCCCTCTAGATAAAAGGCCAACATCCTTGAAGACATTGGGGCAATTTTAAAAGTTAGATGAGAAAATTGAGACTCACAGAAATTAACTGACTCACCTCCCATCCTGGGGGAGTGAGTAGCAGAGCCAAGATTCAAACCCAGGTCTTCCAACAACAAGTCAGGTTCTTTCCATGCTGCCTCTTGGCTAGGAGAAGCCCTGACTGCATGGGGCTGGTTTGTTGCAATGTCTTAAACTTTAACTGAACTCACTTTAGACAGACTTCTAGAGGCTGCCCAAGACAGAGACCAGCCCTGCTTTTGGCATTCTGGAAATGGGCTGCTTCATTTGGGTCATGGGATATTCAGCTGGAAAGGAACTTAGAGTTTCTCTAGTTCAACCCACTTGAGGAGAAGGGGAGTGACATATATAAGGTCATTCAAGTAGTAAGTGTCAGAGGCAATATTTGAACCCAGGTCTTCTGACTACATTTGTGCCTACAAGACAGGCTACCATCAAAATTGGACTTGCTGAAAGTGAAGGCAAGGCTGGGATAGCAGCCGTTCTTCCTGTAGTAACAGCTGAGACACCTTCTTGCAGGAAATCTGGTTGGTTAGGTGGGAGCTCTACTGGCTAGCCTGGCCAAGGGACTGGGGGCATGAGAGTTGATCATGATATAGAGAAGTGGCCCAAAGGTCTGTTTCTTAATTAGGTGGGCCCTTTCATCCAATTGCCTGCTGGGATTGCACATGGGAATGAAGACAGGATGGCAGGTTTCCACATGATTTGGAAATTCACTTCAAATTTCCTACCTTAGAATTAACAGGGGGATATAGATAGGGACTGGGCCTGTGACTGCACTGACAGACAGAAGTCAGAGAAGAGGACACTTGAAGTATGGCACCTTCCCTGTTTTGGAGTTTCCTGGGAGTCCTGACAAGATAAATGACTTAGTATGTTTCAGAGGAAAGACTGAAACCCAGGTTTCCTTACTCCAAGGCTAACTCTTTTTTTTTCACTAGGAAAATGAGTAGAAATACAAGTAACAATGTGCATTAAAATAGTAGGAGAAGTAGTAGGATAAAGTGGAAAGAACAATGAATGGGGACTCAAGAGAATTGGATTCTAATCACACCTCAATCTTAACTATGTTGTGACTGTAGGTCAGTCCTTTCCTTTTATTAAACCTTCATCTCTTATTTAGAAAATGTGTCGGTTAGGCTAGAGTGTTGATTCTTCTTGTTCTTGTTCTTGTTCTTGTTCTTGTTCTTGTTCTTGTTCTTGCTCCCCTTGTTCTTGTTCCTCTTGTTCTTGTTCTTGTTCCTCTTGTTCTTGTTCTTCTCCTATTTCTTCTCTTTCTCCTTTTCCCTTTCCTCCTTCTCCTTTTTTGTGTCTCCTGGATCCCATTTGAAGGTTGGTAAAGTCTATGGATACTTTTAGAATTTTTAAATGTATAAAATAAAATATAGAGAATTATCAAGTAAACAAATTATATTGTAATGTTTTTTTTAAAAATTAAGAAGAGGGGTAGCTAGGTGGCACAGTGGATAAAGCACTGGTCTTGGATTCAGGAGGACCTGAGTTCAAATCCAGCCTCAGACACTTGACACTTACTAGCTGTGTGACCCTGGGCAAGTCACTTAAGCCTCATTGCTCTGAAAAAAAAAAGAAGAAAAAAATTGAGAAGAAAAGATTCATGGAGCACAGGTGAGGAGCTGCTGTACTAGGTGATCCTGACTGTCCTTCTAGTCTGAACATTCCATGTTCTAGCACTGATTCCATTTTTTATATTAAAGGTCCTTTATATGTCTAAATTTTATGATCCATGTTCTAACTTCTCTTCTAGGTCTGATTTTCTGTGTTCTAAGGTCATTACTAGTTCTTCTTTTCAATCTTAATAGTATTTTATTTTTTTCCAGTTACACGCAAAGATAGTTTTCAACATTCATTTTTATGAGATTTTTGAGTTCCAGAATTTTCTCCCTTCTTCCTTTTCCTCTCCCCCAAGACAGCAAGCAATCTGATTTATATATGTACAATCACATTTATATATGTAAAATTTATATATGTACAATCACATTAAACATATTTCTTCATTAGTCATGTTGTGAAAGAAGAATCAGAACAAAAGGGAAAAAATTTAAAAAAGAAAAAAAAAGTAGAAACAGTATGATTGAATCTGCATTCAGGTTCCACAGTTCTTTTTTTCTGGATGTGGAGAACATTTTCCATCATGAGTCCTTTGTAATTGTTTTGAATCATTGTATTGCTGAGAAGAATTAAGTCTATCATAGTTGATCATTGCATAATGTTGCTGTTACTGTGTACAATGCTCTCCTGGCTCTGCTCACTTCACTCAGCATCAGTTCATTCAAGTCTTTTCAGGTTTTTCTGAAATCTGCCTGCTCATTTTTTTCTCATAGCACAATAGTATTCCATTACATTCATATACCACAACTATTTTTAGCCATTTCCCAATGGATGGGCATTACCTCAATTTCCAATTCTTTGCCACCACAAAGAGAGCTGATATAAATATTTTTGTAGATGTGAGTCCTTTTCTTTTGTTTATAATCTCTTTGGGATACATACCAGTAGTGGTATTACTGGGTCAAAGCCTATGCACAGCCCCATAGTCCATTGAGCATAGTTCCAAATTGCTTTCCAGAATGGTTCGAACAATTCACAACTCCACCAACAATGCATTAGTGTTCCAATTTGTCCACAGCTTCTCCAACATTTATTATTTTCTTTTTTTGTCACATTAGCCAATCTGATAGGTGTGAGGTGGTACCTCAGAGCCATTTCAATTTGCATTTAGAGCATTTTTTCCCATATGACAATAGATAGCATTGATTTCTTCATCTAAAAACTGCCTGTTCATATCCTTTGCCAATTTCTCAGTTGGGGAATCATTCCTAGTTTTAAAATTCTATATCTCATCAATCAAAAAATATTTTCAAGCATGTACTGTGGACCAGGCATTGTGCTATGATGAAGATACAAAAAGAGGCAAGTGACAGTTTCTGCCCTCAAAATATCTAATGGGGGAGATAATAATAAAATAAATATGTACAAATAAACTGTAGACATGTAGACAATTCATAGGATAAATTGGAAATGATCAACAGAAGGAAAGCACTAGAATTAAGAGGAATTGGAAAGTTTCCTGTAGAAGGTGGGATTCTAACTTGTGCTTGAATGAAATTAGAAAAGACAGAAGACAGAAATGAGGAAGGAGAGCATTCTAGGCATGGGGGGCAGTGAGTGAAAATATTTGGAGTTGAAAGATGGAGTATCATTTTTCACTTTTTATGTTTAGAATTTTATTTTTTACCAAATTCCATGTAAAAACAAATTTTAACATCAATTTTTAAAATTTTGTGTCCAAATTCTTTTCCTCCCTCCCTCCCCTCCCCCTCCAAGAACTGAAGCAATTCAATAAAAATTGTACATGTGTAGTCATGCAAAACATTTCCACATTAGTCAGGTTGTGAAAGAAAATACACCAAAAACTTTAGAAAAAGGAACTAAAAAATCATGTTTCAATCTGTATTTGGATACCATCAGTTCTTTCTCTGTAGATGGATTGCATTTTTCATAAGTCCTTCATAGATGTCTTGGTCATTGTATTGCTGAAAATAACTAAGTCATTCACAGAAGATCATCTTACAATATCATTGTTATTTTGTATACAGTACATTTCACTTTGCATCAGCTCATGTAAGTCTTTCCAGGTTTTTCCAATAGCATCCTGATCATCATTTCTTATAGCACAATAGTGCTCTGTCATAATCTCATCCCACAATTTGTTCAGCCATTGCCCAATTGATGGGCATCTTCCCAACTTTGAATTCAAAATTTTTAAATCTCTTTTTGGATATCAACCTAGTAGTAGTATTACTAGGTCAAAGAGTATGCATGGTTTTATAGCCCTTTGGCCATAGTGGTATAATAGCTTATTCATGGAGATGAAAGGAAGCCAGTATCACTAGACTGAATAATATATGTTGACTAACATGGAAATATGTTTAAAATGATTGTACTGTATAAGGTATATCAGATTGTTTACTTTCCTGGGGGGAGGGAAGGAGAAAAATTTGGAACTCAAAATCTTTTCTTTTCTTTTCTTTTCTTTTCTTTTCTTTTCTTTTCTTTTCTTTCTTTCTTTCTTTCTTTCTTTCTTTCTTTCTTTCTTTCTTTCTTTCTTTCTTTCTTTCTTTCTTTCTTTCTTTCTTCTTCTTCTTCTTCTTCTTCTTCTTCTTCCTTCCTTCCTTCCTTCCTTTCTTTGCAGGGCAATGAGTGTTAAGTGACTTGCCCAGGGTCACACAGCCAGTAAGTGTCAAGTGTCTGAGGCCAGATTTGAACTCAGGTCCTCCTGAATCTAGGGCTGGTGCTTTATCCACTGTGCCACCTAGCTGCCCCCTGGAACTCAAAATCTTACAAAAATTAATGTTGAAAACCATATTTACATGTAAATGGAATAAAATAAAACAAAATACTATTAAAAAAGAGTATGTGGGGGGGCAAGGTGAAAGAAGAATGGAAAACTAGGGAGGGGCAACTTATGAAGGACTTTGAACATCTAATAGAAGATTTTATATTTGATCCTGGAGGTGATAGGAAACCACTAGAATTTATTGAATGTGTATGTAGGGGTGATATGGTCTAACATCTTCTCTTCTAACAGTCTTCCTTGCCAGCTCTGACATTCCCTATTCAAAAATTCCTTTGGGTATCTTATGAACAGAGTTCTTTGTGATTACCCAAGAGCCCAGTCTCATAGAATATAAGAGCTGGAATGTGTCCTAGAAACCATCGACTCCAACTCAATCCTGACTTAGAGTCCATTGTAGAACATACCAAGCAAGTGGTAAGCCAGGTTTCCATTGAAGGCCTCACACATGTGGAAACCCAGCCACACCCTAGAGGCAACCCATTCCTCCTTCTGAGATGTAATTATTAGGAAAGCTTTTTGACATCACAAGCCTAAACCTGACACTCTTCAACCTCTCCTCATTGCTCTTGTTCCTAGTAATGGACCAATAATATGTTCATTCCCTCTGATAGCCCCTTAAATACTTGAAGTCAACTAACATGGAGGACATTTTGAACTTTTCATTCCACAGGCATCCCAAACTCAACATGATCAAAAGCAAGCTCATCATATTTCCCTCCAAACACTCCTGTTCTCATAACTTTCCTATTTTTTGTCAAGGGTATCACCATCTTTCCAGCTACCCAGGTTCACAACCTGGGATCACTCTCCCATATTCCAAACATCCAATTAATTGTCAAATGTTGTCATTTCTACCTCCATAATATTTTCCCCATTCATCCTTTCTTCTCCATTCACATAGCCACTTCCCAACCTAGACCATTCCAAGAGCCACCTGGTTGATCTTCTTGCTTATATGACCTACCTATTTTCCTAAAGCACAAGTGTGACTATGTTGCTCTCTGACACTTTCCTTTTTCTATAAGATAAAATGCAAATGTGGATTTTCCTGCCATTTAAAGCTTCCCCACCTTTCCCACCATAGATCCTTCCCAATTCTAACTAGGGCTGACAGAGATTGGCTGACCACTTCTTTCTTTAGTGTGTTAGGATTAACCCTGAGATGGTGGGGTTGAGTTCTAATACTTACAAGCCCATTGCAGTGTTCTTCTGTGGAACATACACACACACACACACACATATATAATTTTTTGAAACATATTGTTTAGTTGAGATCTATTAGCTAACCAGAGTTAATCAGCTTTTAGTTAAAGGTAAATATGAAGTGGTGAAGTAAAAGCAATCTGTATAAAATATATATCACCAAAAGTTTGGGAGAATACATTCTTTCTTGAACTAAATTTTCTTTTTTAATTAAGAAAAAAACAATTTTCTCTCCTCTGCTCTCTACCTCCCAACAACCCTCAGAAAAATAAAAACAAGCCCCTGACAAATATTGACAAATAGGCATAGTCAAGCAAAAAACGTTCCTGCCTTTACCGTGTCCAGAAAACATGTCTCTTTCTCGCAAGAACATCACCTCTCTATCAGGGAGTGGAAGATGCTCCCTCATCAGAAATCATGAGTGGTCTTTGTGTTGCTAAGAGTTCTTAAGCTTTTCAAAGTTGTTGTTTTTAACCGTGTTGTGGCAATTGCATAAATTGCTCTCCTTATTTTGATTACTACACTCTTCTTAAGTTCAAAAAATCTTGGAACATTCCCTTTCATCAGTCCATCATTTCTTGGTTTTTTGTTTTTTGTTTTTTAGTGAGGCAATTGGGGTTAAGTGACTTGCCCAGGGTCACACAGCCAGTAAGTGTTAAGTGTCTGAGGCTGGATTTGAACTCAGGTCCTCCTGACTCCAGGGCCGGTGCTCTATCCACTGTGCCACCTAGCTGCCCCAGTCCATCATTTCTTATGACACAATAATATTTCATTACATTCACATACAATAATTTGTCCAGTCATTCCTCAATTGATAGACACTATCTTAGTTTAATCATAAATTCTTCCCCTCTACATAAATCTGAAAGCTAATTTATGTCGTTTTTCTCTTATTTATTTATAATGCCATTGTTAATATATAAGTATCCATTTGGAGCTTATCTTGCTATATGGTATGAGATGCTGGTCCATACCTAGTTTCTGCCAGACTGAAGTCTAGTTTTCCCAGCAGTTTTTGTCCAGTAGTGAGTTCTTACCCATGTAGTTATGACTTTGGGGTTTATCAAACTTTAAACCGCTGTTTTTGTTGGCTTTGATAAGTTGGGTATCTAACCTTTTTCACTGATAGACTCCTCTGTCTTTAATCAAACAAGTAAGTTCAAATGATTTTGATGATTGCTACTTTGTAATGTAGCTTGAAATCTGGTACTGCCAGGCTCTCTTATTTCTGACTTTTTTCCATTATTTCCATTGAGATTCTTGATCACTTGTGCCTCCAGATGAATGGCATAATCATATTTTCTAACTACATAAAGTAATCTTTCATAGTTTGATATGACATTGGATAAGTAAATCAATTTAGGAGGTATTATCATTATTTTTGCCTTGGTTTACACACAAACAAATTACATTTCTTTAATTAATTAGGGCTCTCTTTCTGTAGAAGGCCCATTCTTCCACAAGGGCAGAAACAGTTCAAGAGAAAGTTGACCAGAACTTAGAGAGTATCTATGGCAAAGGGGGTGAATCACAGCTCATTCCTGGATGGAAGGACCTTTTTCCTTTCCTGGAGTCCACATTAACTTCCCTGAGATGTTCCCTTCCTCTCTGCCCTAAAGAGGCCACAGTCCCCGATCTTGCCATTCCTCTGCAGTACTAGTTTGCCCTTTCTAATCTTCCAATTGGATGTGTCATTTGTTACTGGTCCAGTCCCTTCCATGACATGACCAATAGGGAGGAGAGGGAGCTGATCTTTCCTCTGAGCTCTTATCTCCCATTCCTCTTCCTACTCTTCTTTCCCTGGTACAGGCACAAAGGATCTGCCTTTCAAGATGCTCCCAAACCTTGACCCCCCCAAAAGCAGTTGCTGGAAAAATCTTCCTGGAATTTCCTTCTCAAATATATTTGGGTCCAGGAGTATTTCTAATTCTTCTAATCAATCACAATACATAAAAAAAAAATCAGATTTCATCCTTTGGCTTGAGAACTTCACTCTTCCAACCTTCTTTGAACCTTTGATCTATTTTTTGGTTCAATACAGATGCTTAGGAAATTTTCACACCTTGTTTACACATATGATTAACTTCAGTGGAGGCAGTGTTTTCATCTGATAAAAGTATTATCTTTGATAGAATTGAGACTAGAACATCTTGTTAGTTACATTAATTGAGTTGATGGTGTGAACCATTTCTTATTAGATATTTGCATTATTGTAAAGATTCTTTCTTTAAGCACTTTAGTCTGGCCAAACTGGTCTTCTTACTTTCTGACACTAGGTTTATTATTTTTGTGCTTTTAACGAGCTGGTCCCCATTTTTGACACAGATGCTCTCCTGAGCAACCCCTCCTCAACCCCCTAGTTCTAGCTCCTTAAAATTTGAATCTAAACTCCATCTACATGAAGCCTTCACTGATCCCTCCAGCTGCTAGGGACTCCCCAGTCAACTTTTACTTTGCATATCTTTTCTGTCTTTATCTTTGTTGGTTCCTTTTGGGCATGGAGTGTTTCTACCTTTCTTTATGTGCCCAGGGCTTTGCAGTGTGCCTAAAAAGAGTAGGTGCTTACTGAATGTTTACTAACCGGAATACACTTCTATGTGTCCCCTTGTCTTCCTCTATAAAATGGCAACCTCTTAAGGGGCTAGCATAGTGTGTGGCATACAGTAAGTGCTTAATAAATGCTTGTATATTGATTGAGGCTAGAACAGAAACAAAGTAAGAGTTGACTTGTTCTTTCTTCTCACTGTCATTCCCGGCATCAGCCCAATACTTTCTTTGATCTTTTGTACCCTAATTAGTTATTTAAAAAAATCCCTTTTTTTGTCCTTAGCATTTAACCTCAACTTTGGGTCATTCTTAGTATCAGTAGTCATGACAATATTCTGGTGTTTTATGTTGTTTTGTTTTGCGAGGTAACGAGGATTAAGTGACTTGCCCACTGTGCCACCTACCCCCCCCCACAATTGAATTTTTAAGCAACTCTACAGGTACAAAATAAGGTAATCATCTTTAGACCTGACTTACACAGCTAGTAAGTGTCAAGTGTCTGAGGCTGGATTTGAACTCAGGTCCTCCTGAATCCAGGGCTGGTGCTTTATCCACTGCACCACCTAGCTGCCCCCTAGACCAAGTATTTTTGTAGTTGTGTGAATAAGGGGGTGGAAAAAGGAGAGACTGGAGAAGGAACTCCACTACAAACACAGGACTTCCTCCACAACAGTAGCAAGCATTTTGAGGGAGCATATTTTCCTTTATTTGAGGCCTCAGTTGCTATGGCTAACCAGGAGATCACTAACAAACTTGTTTTCTGCCAAGGAATGACTGATATATTTAACAAGCTCAAGGGAAGTGCCTTCCCTACCAGAGGAAAGTTTTGCAGTGGCAGTTTGCTGTTTGTCATCAATAAACCAAACATAACTGAGCTGTTCATAGCTCCCTTCAGCCCTTCTTTTCTCTAGGCTAAATGTGCCCATTCCTTTAATGTATTCTCACATGACGTCTTCTTCAGTCCCCTAACCAACCTGGCCAGCTTCTTTAGGACTGCCTCCAACTTGTCTATAATCTTTGACAATGCCCAGAAGTGGATACAACACTAGGGATAGTTTCAAACCAAGGCAAAGTACAATGGTTAACTCCCTTCCTTCTTTTTATTGATGCTGCTGTAGGATTACATGTGTCTTTTTTGAGTTTCTTTGTTATATTTTTGTCTCCTTTGGAGCTTGTGATTCACTAAAATCCTCAGATCTTTTGTGTAAAAGTCAGGTCTAAAGATGACTACCTTATTTTGTACCTGTAGAGTTGCTTAAAAATTCAATTGGGGGGGTAGCTAGGTGGCACAGTGGATAAAGCACCGGCCCTGGATTCAGGAGTACCTGAGTTCAAATCTGACCTCAGATACATGACTTACTAGCTGTGTGACCCTGGGCAAGTCACTTAACCCTCATTGCCCGGCAAAAAAAAAGAAAGAAAAAAATTCAATTGTAGGACTTTTACATTTATTTCTATTACATTGTAACTGACTAGCTTCTAGCCACCATTTGAGCCCATAGAGAATGGTTGAATCCTGATATGCTATCCCTCATATTAGCTATTCTTCTCTTGATGATTTATGTCATCTTGAAATTTGATGAACATTCCATTTGGGTTTTCATTAGAATCATGGATAAAAATATTGAACAAGATAGGGTTAAGGGCAAATTCCTGAGACATTGTACTAGAGATTTCCATCTAAACTGACATGAAGACATTAATGGCTCAGAGTCGTTGACGATTAGTCATCAGGAAATGCTATTGAGGACTATTCTTGAGTCTCTGGCTCCTGTGCCCTTCCTTTCCTCTGCACTGTTAGGATTACAGGTTATAAAGCTAGAAGGAAAACTCATGGTCTAAGCCCTTAACTTAACAGATAAAAAAAGTGAATCCCACAAGAGTGATGTGACCAAGGTCACATGGATAGACAGTGTCTCAAATATCAGGCTTTTGCCACTACATGTTGTTTTCCTCTTTACCCTCCCATAAACCTTTACATTTGTTGATGTTAAAGCCTGTCTGTGTGGTTCTCTCTGGATCCTAGGTTTTGACAAAGTTCTTCAAATTGGGTGTCAGGGTATAGTCTTAAAGGACATGCACCTTTAAAGTTCAAGATAAAACTAGATCCTAATGAATAGAAATGAAGGCATGATTAAAGATTCTGTCAAATCCATTAAGTTCATTGATTTTTATTTCAGTCATTAGAATGGTTGTATCTAACTCAGGACAGTGTGATGTTAACAGTAGGAAGGTCACTGACCACAGTATGAATGGTCCTGGGAAGAACCTACTATATCACTGACCTTGGTGCTGAAATCACAACTGAAACTAGAAGTTGGTTCACTGACCTTGGTACTCTGCTGACCTTAAATCTATGGATCTGGTCCAAGGCTTTGTTTCTAAATTGGCTGAGCCCCTAAAGCAATTTGAAGACTGCATGTAAAGGAAAACAAACAACTCTCACTTGTCAAAGACATCTTTTTAGCTGAATGGAAAGGATACAAATAACTTGTAGGTAAGAAAACAGATCCAGAGATTAAATGACTTCTCTTAGGCAACACAGCCAGTGAATTGCAAGGTTAGAATTACAGTACATTCACTCTTGCCTAGAGGAAGACAAGATTTTTACAGAAGATGGTGGTGGTGGTGGTGGGAACACTACCAGCAAGTACAGAATTTATTACTTAACTGTGCATGTGGATGAGAATTGATTTAGGGGAGCTGTCTGTGCTCACTATACAAACACATTAAATATTTTTTATTATTAATATCAAAGAGGGCTTACCAAAAAGACTTATTATTTTTTGAGTTGGGCTACAGCAGGGCTTCTTAAATTTTTCCCATTCATGACCTGAGAAATTTTTACCTGACTCTGGGCATATAGGTATATAAAATAGATATACATTTTACTGTTTCCAAATTTTTCCAACCTCCTCATTCAGTTATGTGACCCCATATGGGGTCGTGAGTCACAATTTAAGAAGCTAAAGGCTAGATGACCTTAGAGGGGACCTCACAGGTCATCTAGTTAAATTCAAGAATAACTTCTTTTTACATGTTGTCTTTCCTTACAGAACATTTTCCATATATTAATTTCTTTACCTCCTTGTGAAGTCAGAAGTCCTGATATTTTTGCCCTCTTTTGACCAAAGGAGAAACAACTCCAAAGAGATGCAGAGACTGTACTACCACCACTCAGCTAACAAGCACTTAAACCAAAGTCTTGGAACCCAATCCAGTGCTCTCTTCTTTCTATTCCACAGTCTGATTAATTACAAGTGGTTTCTTCCACTTGAGTTGATGTGTTTGGGTTACATCGACATGTCTCAAACTTGTACATTGATTCCATTGCTGCTTTTTAAATATAGAAAGTTGATCTTTCTAAAAAAACAAAACAAAACAAAACAAACCTTCTCCTAGATTATAATTAACTTCTTTGCTTCTAAGGCCCGGGCTATGCTTATGATCTGGAAGGCAAATTGCACTTGGAGGCCTATGCTGAAACTTATCAAATTTTCATAATAACACATCATGTCTCCATCTGCATTAATTAATGTAGTCTTCTTTGAAACAAGTGACATTAATAGAGCATAATTGACTTTTCCATTACATGAGATTAATTAATAGAAATCAATATGGTTGGGAAGTTAACATGGTACCAAGCAATTAAAACCCTCCACATTTAGCTCTGTTCTCTTGAAGTGCAATTATCATCATAAAACTCCAGACCCTGTTCTAAGAGATAGCAATGGAGAATGCGCTAAATCCCAGGTTTTAGGCCTCAGCCCACAAGACTGTGAGCTCCTTGAGAGCAGACACTGTCTTTTGCCCCTTTTTGTATCTCCAGCCTGGTAAATAGGAGGCTCTATATAAATAAATGCCAATAGTAAATGCCAATGGATTGACCAATCTTCCTGATTCTTCAATATTTGTATCCATATTCTCTTAGAGATGCATATGCAATAAATTACCACCACTGCTTTAGGCCTTAGAAGATGAGCCATGATAACAACAATAATGGATAATAGTAATGATAGCTTACATTGATAGAAGGATTGAAAGTTGGGAAAGTACTTTCCAGCCATTACTTCATTTGAGACAGAAAGCTGGATCAAAGAGGACCACAGAACAGAAAATGCCGGAGCTGCGAGGAGCCTTAGAATATAGACAAGAAAATGTCAGAGAAGGAAGAGGACAGAAGATAGCAAAGAGGATGGAAACAAACCACAGAATGTCATAACAGTAAAGGCCCTTGGAACATAGACTACCAGAGGTAGACACATAGATGATGACCAGAACCATAAATGTGAGCCTGTCCAACCCCTCATTTTACAGATAGGAAACTGAGGCCCAGGAGTATTGAATACCTTCCCAAAGATCACAAAAGCAGAGGTGGGATTTACTTCAGACACATTAGCTGTGTGACACTGGGCAAGTCAATCAACCTCTCTCAACCTCAGTTTCCTAGTCTATAAGATGAGAGTCTAAAACCTCCTTCCCAAGGTTGTTGTAAAGAAACACAAAGATAAAGTACTTGACAGTCCTTAAAGCCCTTGATAAGTGTTGGCTATCGTGTTATCATCCCTTGTTCTCCATCAAATCACTTCCTACAACCCTATGACCTATTACTGGGCCAGGCACTTTGGAAACACAGACAGAAGAAAAAAAACAAGTACCTGTTCTCCCCAAGCATACATTCTGTGAGTTTGAGGGGGAGAAGAGCGTGTGATACATACACAAAGGAGTCCAAAGTAAATAGAAAGGAAGCACATTGTAATTGTTGGAGGGAGAGAGGGCCAACAAGACAGTGGGAGCCACGAGGGTCAGGAAAGGCCTCTGGTAGGAGGCAGTGTTTGAGAGGAACCTAGAAGGGGCCTAGCTGAGGAGGGAGAGCATTCCAGGCACGGAGGAACACCTCAACCCAGGGATCAGCCAAGGAGCATTTATGAAGCACCTACTGTGTGCCAGGTCTTGGACTTTCTGAAGAGCTTTGGGTTTCTTGATCCCAAACGACATCATTTCCATTTTGAGAATTATGAACACACACACATGTGGACTCATATTGACCTCTGTGCTCTAAGAGTTGTTCCTGCTCTCACGGTCAGCATCCTCTGGGTTGGCGCTGCTCTTGTCCTGCTGGCTTCATCCTGGACATTGATCAGAAGCTTTCACCGAAGTCACGGGATCTCAGTGGTAAGAGACCTGAGGCCACAAGAACTTCCCTGTGCCTCCCCCACATCTCTACAACAGGCCTGAAAGAGGCCTTCTGGTGTTCTGCCTCCCCAGGCAGCCCACTCTGCTTTGGGGAAGGGAGGGCAGGGAATGCGCATTTATTAAACATTTACTATGTGCTAGCTACTCTGCTAAGCACTTTGTAAGTATTATCTCACTTGATCCTCACAGCAATATTGGGAGGTGGGTGCTACAGTCGACTCCATTTTCCTGATGAGGAGACCGAGGGAGACAAAAGTTAAGTGGCTTGCTCAGGGTCATCCAACTAGGAAGTGTCAGAGGAATAATTAGGACAGAGGTCTATCCTGACCCGGGCTCAGTGCTCTGGCCACTGTGCCACCGAGCTGCTTCTGACCCTTCACCACAGCACCAACGTGAAGACTTGCACATTTAAATGAAATTTCATCACAGTAGCTTCCTATCCTGTTGAGATATTTCTTTCCTTTTTTTCTTTTTCTCATTCTCATTGCTTTTGCTGTGCTGTTGTTTTTTTAAGTCATCCCCAGTTTGTTTGTTGTCTACCTTTGTCATGCTTTGGGTCATCTGTTGACTTGACAAAGACACTTGAGTGGACAGGTGTGGTTTCAGACAGCCACAGAAACCATCCAATCTGGTTCTTCTCTCAGCTGTGGATACTCTTATTTTAGATCCAGTGGCCAAAAGGACATTGAAATCAGAAGGTGGGCAGATCTAGAAGTCTTCCTTCTCTCCTGTTCCCTCAATCCTTTTCCAGAAATGAAAATCTGGGCCTCCAAGGGGTTGTTTATTCAATGGGCTTACTTAATCAACTCCTTTCTTGGGACTTTTCCCAGTAGACTTAGGAGATTAATGTAGGAGACCCAAGGCCAGAGACAGGATGAAGGGATGGTTATGTACAGAATTGGGGATATCCCTGTGGCTGCATGGGATGTGCTTGAATGCTGGGCAGACAGGCTGGCTGTGTGTGCTACTCCTCTCTGGGGCCTCCTTGGGGTTGCCTAGAAACCAAGCAACAATGCTGAGCTCCCAGCCATGGATCCTTTCTGAAGAGGCAGCCCCTCCAATTATTGCATTTCAATTATATTTCATTAATTAAATCAGGAAAATAAAGGGACCTAATGTATAGTCCAAGCATGCTAGCCATTGAAGGGTTAACCCACAGCCTCCCAGCCTTGGCTGGGCTCAGAGGGTGACCAGAGAGGAGCCTTTTAAGGAAACCAATTCAAATGGGAATGATTTCTTGGTTGATTAAGTCAGAGCTGTAACGAGCACTGTTGGGCTGCTCTGGGCATTAGCCTCCATTTCTCTCAACCTCCTCTGACCAATAGGGTCCAGCCCAGGCACTTTGATGGAGATGACCAGGTGGCTGTCTCCTGAGTCTTTTATAGACATCACAAAAGAACACATAAAAAGATGTCACCCCTCCCTGCAAGGATGGCATCTCTCAAGGACCATTTGGGGACAGGGAAAACAGGCTGATTTGAAATAAGGAATGTGAGCAGAGTCCTGCCTTGGAAGCACCTTACTGCCCAGGTGACCTTGGGGAAGCAATGCCCCTCTCAGGACCTCAGACTCTTCCCATGTAGAGTGAAAGGGTGCACAAAGGCACTGGGGGACAGTACTGTCTCTGGAGTCAGATGACCTGGGTTCAAATCCCACCTCTGTCCCTTCTGGGCCTCAGTTTCCTCATCTGTAAAATGAGGGCTTGGACTGGATGGCCTTTACAGGTTTTTGTATCTCAAAGGATTTGATTCTATGAGTTAATGACCTCCCAGGCCCTTCCACCTTCTGACACTTTGACATCTTCTATCAGTTTATAATAATTCAAAATGGTGGGGTTTGAATAGTGGCACCTTCAACTGGGAAAATGGTGCAGTAGAATGGAAAATAACTTTAAATCTGTTCTTCATTCTTGGCTCTGCCTTTAGTTTTTTAAGTAAGGTTGGGAAAGTCCTATTCCCTCTCTGTGCCTCAGTTTCCTTGCCTGGAAAATGAGGGTGTTGGACTGGAAGATCTTTAATGTTCTGTCAGGTTCTAAAACTTTATGATTCTTGGTCATATTGTACAACTACTCAGGAGCTCCCCTTCAATAGCTCTTCCAGCTGTTTCTCCAGCCTGTGTTTGAATACTTTCCAGGATGGGGAACTCACCTCCTCAGGAGCCAATCATTTGGACAGGACTTAAATCTATCTCTGTAAAACTTTCACCAGTCTCCAGTTATGTTTTCTTGGGTGAAACAGAAAGTCCATGATCACTAAATATCTGGGAATCACCAACAATGGAACTGCAGAGAGTTGGGTATGGGGAAAAAAGAGAAAAACACTAGCTTTTATCACATTGACTTTCATCAAACCTTCAAAGCTCCAATTTCCAAGAAAATAACCGATTCTTATAAATCAATCCACAGGCATTCATTAAGATGTGCTGCAGGCACCAGAGCAGCAGTGGCTGGAAGGATGCCTTTTACACAGATCTCCTCATGCTACTCCTCAGCTTAGGAACCTTCAGTGGCTCCCCATTCTTTGCTAAATTAAGTCCTTTATTGGGTTTTCAAGACCCTTATCAATCTGGAGTCTCCCTCCCTTTCCAGCCTCACTTTGGAAAGGAATCAGCCTTATGAATCAAAAGGCAGGAAACCTCTATCTGGCTGAATTTCAGTTCTTTCCCTCAAAGGCTGTGTGAGCTTGGGCAAGACCCTTGTCTACTTTGGGTCTCAGTTTTGTCATCTGTAAAATGATGCAGGTCCATTCCAGCTCTAATATGCTGTGAAATTATAAAGTCATGGAACCACTTATCTATTCCATCCATTGTGATCACTGTGTCCCAAGGATAGCCCTGAGTGTTCTCTTGCCTCTGGACTGTGTTTGGGTCTGCAATGTCCTACTTTGCCCCTTCCCCACCCATGGAATTCCTGTCCAGCCCTTAAAGTTCAACCCAACGCTCTCTTCAGGAGAAACACAGAGTGGATGCCCAAGAGTAAGAGACTGACTAAACAAGTTCTACGTTGTCCTACAGTGCCATCACTTCTTACCAGCTTATCTGCAAACATCATGCTTTCCCCTGCACAAGTTTATCACCAGAAATGTCATCATTATGAAGACTGCTTCAGCTTTGGTGCTTAGCACCTCCTTAGTGGCTTAGTGCATAAAGTACTGGGTCTGAAGGCAAGAAGACTCATCTTTCTGAGTTCAAATCTGGCCTCAGATACTTCCTAACTGTGTGGCCCTGGGCAATTTGCTTCATCTTGTTTGTCTCAATTTCCTTATCTGTAAAATGAGCTGGAGAAGGAAATGGCAAAGCCCTCCAGTATCTCTGTCAAGAAAATCACAAATGGGGTCATGAGAAGTTAGACGCAACTAAAAGAACTAAATAACAACAGCCTCTTTAGGACCCTCAGTTGTCTCTCTCATCTAATTAGAAGCCTGGAGGATGGGGCAAAAACTCCTCCCAAAGCCTCATTTTATAGACTTTTCCAGGCAACTCTTCATTCCTCACTGGATGGTCTGCTTGGGTTTGACTCCATGAACATCATACCTCTTGCAGGTGCTAGGCACCCTCTGACATTCTCCCCTATTTTCAGATTCCTTTTGTGTAGTTTTCCCTCATTAGATGGTAAGCTCCTTGAAAACAGGGACCATCATTTTTTTTACTTATGTCCCCTACACTTAGCACAGAACCTGGCATATAATAGGCACTTAATAAATGTTTATTGACTATGTTTGATGAAGATGAGAAAATCAGAGAGCCATGGGAAGATTTTGGAGACTGATACTGAATGAAGAAAGCAGAATTAGGAAACCAAGAGTCACACAGAACATCACAAGGTCAATGGGAACATCCAATGTGGATTCCGCATGATGGTGTTTTTTTCGTTTCATTTTGTTTTGTTTTGTTTTTAGTGAGGCAATTGGGGTTAAGTGACTTGCCCAGGGTCACACAGCTAGTAAGTGTTAGGTGTCTGAGGCCGGATTTGAACTCAGGTACTTCTGACTCCAGGGCCAGTACTCTATCCACTGCACCACCTAGCTGCCCCCCCCCCCCCCGCATGATGTTTGATCAAGGTTTTAGAGAAGTCGTGATGGAGCCCTCTTCTCTCCACTCAGTAGAGAGGTGGTGACCTATGGGAGCTGATTGCTTTATATGCAATTGCTGTGTCTATGTCTTGATTGAATGTCCTTTGAAGGTAGGGGCTCTTTTTATATTTGTCTTTTTATCCCTTATATGTGATATGTGAGGCACAGTGCCTCACTGGGCTTTCATCTCATCCATGAAGCCTTCCCCAACTCCATTTGAGCAAAAGCTCCTAAAAGTAGACATGGTTCCATGGCTTATGTTTGTATCCCTAGGGCCTAGGATAGTGGCTGGAATATAGTAGGGGCTTCATTGGTGCTCAGTGATTAATTAATAGCTTCAATCAGTAACACCTATGACTTTTGCTTTACCTCTTTTTAATTAATTTACTTTAATTTTTTTAAGTGAGGCAATTGGGGTTAAGTGACTTGCCCAGGGTCACACAGCTAGTAAGTGTTAAGTGTCTGAGGCCAGATTTGAACTCAGGTACTCCTGACTCCAGGGCCAGTGCTCTATCTACTGCGCCACCTAGCTGCCCCCATTTACTTTAATTTAACCTAATATTTTCATTTACTCTGCATATATTTTGAATTGATTTAGAGGCACATGTATTTCTTCCTCTAAAGTTACTTCCATCTACTCTGCACATAGGTATTAAATGTACCTAGTTATTTGCATGTTGTCCACTCCATTAGAGTGTAAGTTCCCTGAGGACAGAGATGGTGTTATCTTTGTGGCTTTATTATCCTCAGGGTATGATACATAGTAACTGCTTCATAAATACTGAATGAATGTTTTAATACCTAGCTAGACAGGAAACTCCAGGAGGATTGAGTGAACAGAGGCCTTCCAAGGTCTGGGGAGGAAAAGCTCATTTACCCATTAGGAGAAATCAAGGAGGACTCGATCTTGTATTCACTAGAAATGTGGGTCCTAGTGATATCCACCCCAATTTTGAACCTCAAAACTGAGTCTGGAAAGACTCCAATGTCCTTGTACAAATGAGAAAGTGCTTTTAATTGGGATGCATGTTTCCCCAGTGTTGGAGGACACTGTCTGTGGCCATCCAGGCAGGAAGAAACTGGGGCTGTCTCCAGCTTGATTTATGTGCTGGGCTCTTTTAGCTTCAAAGGCCACTAGAAATCAGGGCTGCTGCTCCAGTGGGTGATGAAATCAATGATTTATCATCTCATAGGGAGCCAGCAAGCATCCATCCTGTAATGGGGCTGGGCAGGGCAGGCCACCCCAGCCCAGTGAGTGTTGTTGGATGCACTGACTTGGAGACAGATCATTAATTGTCCAAACCTTCATTTCCCTCTCTTACAAGCCAAGGATATCTAACAGTGTCTCAGAGGTGTACCTACTATGGAGCAGCCTACCTTACCTTCAGAGGACTTAGGACAGAAGGTACCTTGGAGATCCTGGGCTCCATTTTACAGAGGAGGAAACTGAGTATCAGAGAATTTTTGTGATTTGTTCTCAGACACACAGCTCACAGAGGAGCAGGGAATTCCCAGACCATTCTCATGACTCTGTTTCCCAGGCTTTCTCCATTTGGCCCCCTTGCCTCACTTGAATGTGGTAGCATTTGGCTAATGAACATGGGTTGCGCAATAAGGATTATTGGAGCAGCAGGTTCAAGACCTTGGACAGCAGTCGCCTCCTCCCTTTACAGTTGAGACAACTGAGGCCCAGAGACTATCTAATGAGCAAGAATCCACCTGAAGACATGCCCAATGAACTAGCACCTGACCCCTGTCTCAAGAGCTCAGAGAAGAAGAACTCCTCATGACCTCTGAAGACAGCCATCCCCTCTGGGATTGCTTTCAGTATCAGGCAGGCTTTGTTTCAGTGATGATGAAATTGCCTCTGCCCCTTCTCCCACTGCTTTTAATTCTGCCTCTGGGGCTGAGCAGAAAAAGTCTAATATCTCTAGTAAGTGACGGCTTTTCAAATACTTGAAGACAGTGCTCAAATTTTCCCCAAGTCTTTTTTCCAGGATAAACATTCTTAGTTCTTCCAGCAGACCCTCACATGACATGATACTGAGGCTCTTTCCCTTGATTTCCCTGTTCCAAACAAGGTGTCTTACTCCTCAATGTCCTTCTCAAAATGTACCACTTAGAAATGAAAAGAATACTCTGGATGAGGTCTGGCCAAGGCAGGGCTCAAAAGGATTGTAACTTCCCTACTCTTGCTCACAGCCTCGCTTAATGCATCCTCCAAACACATTGGCCATTATAAAGATCACAATAATAATAATAGCTGTCATTCACATGGTGCTTCGAGGTTTGCAAAGCACTTTACAATTTTGTTTTCATTTTACCCTCATGCCAATACTGGGAGGTAGGTGCTATTGTTATCTCCCCTTTATAGATGAAAAAACAGAGGCAAATGGAGATGAAGTTACTTGCCCAAGGTCACACAGCTAGTAAGCTTCTGAGGTAAGATTTGAATTTAGGTCTTCTGGACTCTAGGTCTAGTGCTCTATCTACTGTGCCATTTCACTTTCATTGCTGTCATATTGCTGGCCCATGTTGAGTTTGTGGTGCACTAACCCCGCCCCCCCAGATCTCTTTTAGATAAATTGCTGTCTATCCATACTCCTCCCCACATTGTCCTCATAAAGACGGTTTGTTTTTGTTTTTGTTTTTTTTTAGAAAAAGTGTTCAGGAAGACAAAGGAATGCATAATTGGTTCAAAACGAGTATGAGGGTGGGGCTGGGATAAGTCAATCAAATCACCCCACTCCATGTAAAAGAAGTGACATCTTAATGAGGTGAGGACATGTCTCAAGCAATCAATCAATCAGAGACCTTAGATTAAGTACAAAAAGTTCTTGAATGAACTGGAGTGCTATTGCCAGGAAGTGTCTTCAGATTGGCTGAAGAAACATGGTGGTACAAAATGATGTTCTCTGGGTACAAAGATGATCAGGTCCAAAGCCAGATTATCCAAACATCTAGTGGCCAGAAGAGAGAGTTCCAGAAAATCCCCCCAAGGAGGAGCTTCTGGGGAGGAGAGAGGAGAGTTCTTCAACTTCATTTTAGGGCTATTCCTCCCCACTGTTAATTACAGGAGGACCTTAAAAGCTTTGAAGAGTAGGGGGGATTTTGGACTTCCCATCTTATTAGCATCCTAGAGATCTCCCCCAAGGATGATGCCAGTGATAGACAAAACCAGCTTCTGCCTTAGAAGCTGAGAAAAGACTGCATATAATGCAGGAAGCCAGATTCACGACTCCACAAGGAACCCAGCAAGGCCACCAGGCTTAAGGAGAACTTGATACTGTCTTAGTAATTAACTCTTTCTAAAAACTAATTGAGTTTGATTGATTAAATTGATAATCAACTGACCACCATGGCAGAGAGCACAATGGTGGGGGCTCCTAAGGTAGGCAACATTACAAAATGACTTCTCTTTCCCCAACTCTTCAGGGCTACCTCTTGAAGTCCAAGGGAATGATATTTCTGTGAACTGGTGACCTGGTTTTTTTCTTAGGGAGTTCACTAAGGGCTTGTTCATTTTCTTTTTCTAAGATGGGATTATTTAAGTATTATATTTTTTCTTTGGTTAATGGGCAATTATATTTTATAAATATTCATCCATTTCATTTAGGTTGTCAGATTTATTGGAGTACAATTGGGCAAAATACCTTATAATTATTGCTTTAATTTTCTCTTCATTGGTGGTGAATTCACCCTTTTCATTTTTGGTAGTGGTAATTTGGTTTTCTTCTTTCAAATTAACCAATGATTTATATATTTCATTCCCCCTCCCCCCAAACCAGTTCCTAGTTTTATTTATTAGTTCAATGATTTTACTTTCAATTTTACTAATCTCACTTTTGATTTTCAGGATTTGCAATTTGGTGTTTAATTGGGGATTTTAAATTTGTTCTTTTTCTAGTTATTTTAGTTGCATGTCCAATTCATTGATCTGCTTTTTTATTTTATTGATGTATGCATTTAGAGATATAAAATTCCCCCTTAGTACTGCTTTGGCTGTACCCTATAAATTTTGATATGTTGTCTTGTAATTCCCTTTAGAAAAATTATTGTTTATGTCTATGATTTGTTTTTTGACCAACTCATTCTTTGGTATTAAATTATTTAATTTCTAATTAATTTTAAATCTGTATTTACATGGCCATTCATTTAATGTAATTTTTCATTATCTGGAAAGGATCCAGTTAATGTTTCTGCCTTTCTGCATTTGATTGTGATGTTTTTATGCCCTAATACATGGTCAGTTTTTGTGTTGGTGCCATGTACCACTGAGAAAAAGGTATATTCCTATCTATCTCCATTTAGTCTCTCCAGAGGTCTATCACATCTAACTTTTCTAAAATTCTATTCACCTCTTTAACTGCTGTCTGGTTTATTTTGTTATTAGATTTATCTAGTTCTGAGAGGGAAAAGTTGAGTTTCTCTACAAGTATAACTTTACTATCTCTTTCCTCCTGTATCTCATTTAACTTCTCTTTTAAAAAATCGGATTTGATACAATTTAGTGCATATGTGTTCAGTATTGATATTATTTCATCATCTATGGTACCTTTTTGCAAGGTGGAATTTCCATCTCTTTTAATCAAATCTATTTTTTTTGCAGGGCAATGAGGTTTAAGTTACTTTCCCAGGGTCACACACCTAGTAAGTGTCAAGTGTCTGAGGCTGGATTTGAACTCAGGTATTCCTGAACCCAAGGCCAGTGCTTTATCCACTGCACCACCTAGCTGCCCAATCAAATCTATTTTTGCTTTGTTTCAGTTCATGACTGCTACCCCTGCTTTTTTATTTCAGCAGAATCATAAGAAATTCTACTCTAGCTTTTTACCTTTAATTTGTGAGTCTCTCTCTGCTTCAAATGTGTTTCTTTGAAATAACATATTGTAGTATTCAGTTTTTTAATCCACTATGCTATCTGCTTCTGTTTTATGGGTGAGTTCATCCCATTCCCATTCACAGTTATGATTACTAACTGTGTATTTCTATACTGTTTTCCCCTTGTTTATCCTTCTCTCTCTCCTTCTCCTCCCTCCATTCCTCTCTTCTTTCACCCTGTCCCTCCTCACCAATGTTTTTCTTTTAACTCCCACCTCACCCACCCTGCCATCCCTTCTATCAGTCCCCCCTTTTCTTGTCTCCCTCCCCTCTTCCTTCCCTAAAGGGTAAGGTAGATTTCTATACACAACTGAGGCATTTCCAGTGAGAGTAAGGTTCAAGTAATGTCCAATCCCCCCATTTTCCTCTCCATTGTTATAGGTGTTCTGTGCTTCTTCCTTCATGTGAGATAATTTATCCCATTCTTCGTCCCCCTTTACTTCTTCACCAGTGCAATCCTCTTTCTTACCCCTTAGTTTTGTTTTTCTTTTTATATAACCCCATCAATGTCAACTTATATGTGGGCCCTCTGTCTATTCTTCTAACTGCCCAGTAGATATAGTTCTTAAGAGTTAGAAATATTGTTTTCTTGTTTAGGAATGTAAACAGTTTAACCTTATTGAATCCTTCATGTTTTCTCATTTTGTTCAGCCTATTTAGTGACTTTAAAAATTGAGCTTGGGGTCAGCTAGGTGGCACACCAGCCCTGGATTCAGGAGGACCTCAGTTCAAATCCAGCCTCAGATACTTGACACTTACTAGCTGTGTGACCCTGGGCAAGTCACTTAACCCTCATTCCCTGGTCCATCCAAAAAAATTGAGCTTGGCCCCTCAGGAATAGGGGGCACTTTCTGAAGCCTCTTGTGCTGGTGGTCTCATAGTTAGCTTACTGTGCTGGGCCCTCAGTCACAGCTCTGTGCTGGGTTTAGGGGCCTCCCACCGGCTTGCACCACATTGAATGAATGCAAAAGCAATTATTAAATGCTTGCTCTGTGTCAAACCTTATGCTAAGTATTAGAAATACAAATGTAAAATACAATGATAGTTTCTGCCCTCAGGAAACTTAGCTTCTGGGGAGACCACATACATAGGAAAGTGGTGCTCAAGGAAGGGCACTCTGGTCCAAAAAGTTATGAGTCAGTGAATGCACTACAGGAAAGGAGAGTGATACATTCCTTCCTGGAGCAATGGCATAAATAATTCAATCATAGTTCCAGAATTGGAGTTGGGAGTTGTTGGCAAAGTAGCTGGTGAGAGGATGATTGGGAATAAGGAATGAAGTAAACATGGACGGGACTTATGTTATACTCGTTGGGTTAAATGGGACAGTCACCAACCAGAATAGTGGAGGTCCTTGGGAGGAAGCAGAATGTGGAGAATGAAGAATGTAACAATCCCATTGTCTTCTGTACTGGCTATCTCCCAAGTGGAGGTTACTATTTCATTCTGGGTGCCACAGTTAAGGACCCTGACAAGGAAACCTGCCAAAATGGCAAGATACCTGGACACCATTTCTTACAAAGAAGGGCAGAAGATTATGGGAATGTTTGCCCTGCAGAAGATACCACAGGGAGAAAAGAATAGAGGTCTTCAACTATTGGAAGGATCAGGCTTCCCAGACTTGATCTGTTTGGCTCCAGAGGTCAGAATCAAGGTAAGGGGGAGGAGTTACAGAGAGATAAATTTAGATTTCATGTCAGGAAGAACTTGCTGGTACTCAGAGCTATGCAAAAATGGAATGTGCTGCCTTGGTCACACAGCAAGACAATGGAAGGGCCAACACTCTAGCCTAAGTGGAGGACTGATTCTAAGACTAGTTAAAAAGCCAAGACTAGAGGTCAGAAGAAAGGTTGGGGCTGTATAGACAGACTCAGCAATCAAATGTAGAGAGATGATCACTGAAACCATGAGAGCTGATGGGATCTCCCAGTGAAGCACTTTGGAGGGAGAAAAGCAGAGGGCTGAGGACAAAGCCCTGGAGGACTCATGGTTAGTGGGCACAACCTAGATGAAGATCCTGCAAAGAGGACTGAGAAGGAATGGTCATATATGCAGGAGGAGAAGCAGGAGCAAACAGTATCACAACAAAACTAGAGAGAAAAGGGTATCAATGAGATGAAAATCATTGTCAGTGTCAAAGGCAGCAGAGAGGTCAAGGAGAATGAGGATCTAGAAAAGGAAATTCTATTTGTCAACTAGGAGATCATTGGTGATTTGGAGAGAGTGGGTTCAGCTGAATGATGAGGTCAGAAGTCATACGGGAGAGAATTTAAAAGAGAGTGAGAGGAAAGGAAGTGGAGGCACCAATTGGAGATGACTTTCTCAAAGTGTAGCTACAAGAGTAGGGAGAGATATCAGATGATAGCAAGCAGGGATGAATAACTGTAGTAAGGAGGTTTTTTTTTTGGATAGGGGAGACAGATGTGTTTGTAGTATGATAAAATAATGGGACTTGGCAGATGCCCAGGAGCCCCCACCTTAATTGATTGAATTGGGTGCGACTGAGAGACTGAGAACCTACTTAATGATGATTAAATCGGGACCACACGTTGCCAACCCTGAGTAGGGTGTGTTCTCAGAGGCTGTGGACTGGGACATCAACAGGAGACTTCTCTCAGCCAATCAACTTGAAGAACCTCCCATTTCGGACAGGAAGTAGGAAGCGGAGGTGGGCAGACTGGAGCTTGCTCTTCTGGTTCGAGACATCAGCTTGCTTCGCGTGGGCTGTTAGGAAAGCTAGGATTTCCATGCGATAAGGAATCTGTTCTCCATCTTTCTCTCTCTTCACTATCTTATAATATATCTTTTACAAAACCCTTAAAAGCCTAAACTCTTGTTGAATTTATCAGTGATTTTAGCCAGTTTCCCCCCAAAACTGGGGGGGGGGACAGATTAGAACCCACATTTAGATTTTTAAATAACACAGTAGGCAGTAGAGAAGCAGCTAGGTGATGGGGAGAGGCTGAAGTTTAGTCAGAGAGTGGGGATGATAGAGCAATTGGCTGGAGTAGATGGGATGGAATGGGATCCCTTGTGCATGTGGAGGGGTTTATCAAGGAAAGGAGAAGAGCTACCTCTTCATGTGATACAGGAGAAAGAGGAGGTGGTGGCAGAAGGCATGTTCATATTGTGAAATAAGGACAAAAGCAGTAGAGGGAGCTCTCAATGAATCACCTGTGTTTTTTTTTTTCCAGTGAAACAGGAGGCAAATTTTCAGTGGAGAAGGAGGGGAAGTGAAGGAAATGGGGCCACTTTGAGGAGGGGCGAAAACCTGTGAGAAAGAAGCTGGAGTTAGCGGGATTGCGAGTCAATAAGAGAAATAAACTCATTGCTTTGCCCTAGTGAGAGCAGAGAGGGATCTTTGGGTAAGGGCCCTGATAGTAGAGTTGTTGGGACTTTAGCACCTACACCATTGAATGTTTCAACTGTGACTTAGCTTTCATCACTGTAAAATGGGGGTTGGTCTCAGTACTCCCCAGGGTCTCTTCTAGCTCTCCTGTGCTATACACAACTTGCTTCTGGTATCCAAGTATCCTGCAAACCCCTTTTGTGCCCCCTTCCCTACATACCTGGGACACTCTATTTCTTCAACTCCATCTCTCGGAATCCTTGGTTTCCTTCAAGATTCAGTTCAAGCATCAACTTCTATGCAAGGTCTTTCCCAATCTCCTTCTGAAATCACTTTTCAGCTAGTGTGTACTGTTATAATAATATTATATAATAGTTAGATTTTTTTTACACATATATGGTTGTTTTCCAGTTGTTTTCAATCATGTCCTACCCTTTTGACCCCATTTGGGGTTTTCTTGGCAAACATACCAGAGTGGTTTGGCACTTCTTCCTCCAGCTCATTTTACAGATGAGAAACTGAGGAAAACAGGGTTAAGTGCCTAGGGCCTCACAGACAGTAAGTGTCTGAAGCTGGATTTGAACTCATGAAGATCAGTCTTCCAGATTCCAAGCCCACTGCTCTATCCACTGTGCTACTTACTGGCCCCAGATACACATATACACAAATATACATACATAATGTACACATACTTACATGCACACTTTCACATACACATACTTACACAGACATTTGTACATAAATACACACACACACATCCAGGCATCCTTTTTTTTTTTTTTTGTGGGGCAACAAGGATTAAGTGACTTGTCCAGGTTCACAAAGCTAGTAAGTGTCAAGTGTCTGAGGTCAGATTTGAACTTAGGCACTCCTGAATCTGGGGCCAGTGCTTTATCCACTGTGCCACCTAGCTACCCCAAGCATCCATTTCTATTTCTATACCTTTGTCTGTTTTCTCTCTTGGCTAGACTGGAAGTTCCTTGAAGATGCAGACTCCTAACTTTGGTTTCTCTATCTTTAGCACTTAACCCAGTGCCTGCTTCCAGCAGACATCAACAGATGCTTGCTTATTGACTGATTGTTCCCCATGGAAAACCCTTACCTCTCCCCAAACAACTGGCTTCTCCATATTTCTCTGATCTGTTTTCTGTAGTCTTAGTCTAAGCAGCCTAGAGATAGGGTACTGAATAAGCTTTTTAATTTCCTTTCTTGGTGAGGCCAAACTTTCACATGACTAGACTAGTTATTAGCTACAACAACAAGAAAAAGAAACAGAACCATTCCAATATTCCTTTGCTTTCTGAAGCAAGGGGATAGAGTGGGATGAGATGCTATGGGGGCATTCAGGAGACATGAATTCTAATTTGGCAGATTCTCATCTGACTTTGCCATGAATTACTTGGAAGACTGTGGTGGAATCACAGGATTATGATCCTATCACAGATATGAGCTGGAAGAGTTCTTTGAGATAATCAAATTCAGGCATCCTTTCATCTTTTCTTGTGCCCTGGACCCTTTGGTCATCAGTCTGCCAAAACTAAAGGAGCTCTTGTTAGAATCATCTTTTTAAATATATAAAATATATAAAGATTACAAAGGAAACTAAATCTATCGAAATACAATTAATTCTCCCTCTCTATGTCATCTACCTATCATCTATTTGTATCTATCTTTCTCTATCTATCATTTAGCAGTTGTCTATCTATTTATCTGTCTAGCCATCTATTTAAACACAAGTTCTTGGACCTCAGGTTAAGATGTACAGGTCTAATACAACCCCCACCCCCACCTCATTTTACAGGAGAGGGTAATGAGAACTGAGGCTCAAGGGGAAAGCCCTTCACCACTGTCATGTGTGAAATGGTGGGACATGAGTTCAGGTTCTCTGACGCCAGGCCCCATCCTGCTTCCACTGGACAAAGCTGTGTGTTTTGCCCAGATTCCTGTTGGGAGAGGAATTCCATGAGAAACCACACCCCACGAACAATGAACACACAAACAGAAACTGGGGGGAGAAAAAATGTGACTGAAATTATTTGTATCCTGATTTTTGAAAAATACCTTTTTGGAGAGAGGCAGAGGAGGTACCGTTACCATCAGTCAAACTGCATTCTCTGTTAATCTTCTTATGTGGCCCTCAGTTGGAGCCGGACTCATGCAAAGCAATAGAGGGTCAGTAGACCCAGACTATGGGAGTGGGATGCCTCCTCCTTCCCTGTGGCCGGAGAGGAGACAGTGCGTGAAAAATGGAGGGCAGGGGTCGGGGGGTGCACCCGGGGAGCTAACGCTTTCATCCATTGTGCCAGGGTCAATGGGCTCCCCTCAGGAAGCCGGCAGCCCCCGATGAGTGACTGGCAGCAGCAGGCCTGCCTTTGTGCGCTTCCCATACCCGGCAGGCTGAGTAGCTTGCAGGCTTTAGCCCACACGCTACAATCCCATATTGAAAACCAATCGGGCCTAAGAGAGTGGCTGGGGCACCAAGGGGGCCGTATGCTGACTCTGAAGGAGGCTTCCAGCTTGGGAACAAAAGAATGGAACTATCTGTTCCTTCAAGAAGCCCAGAGAATCCTACCAGGTCAGAGAAGAAAAGGAGCTGAGTCGCTATCCAGACCAAAGCCCTTATTTTTCAGATGGAGAAACTAAAGTCCAGAGAGTGAAAGGGACTTACTCAAGGTCATACAGTCAGTGCTTGAGGCGGATTCAAATCTCCTGATCCTCCATCCCATGAATGCCAAGAACTTTACAATTCTAAGTTTTCACTCCATCATCATCACCACCACCACCATCAATAACTAACCAATAAACATTTATTGAGTACCTATTCTGTGCTGGGAGCTGTGTATCCAAATACAAAGATTGAAATGATCCCTGCTATCAGTGAGCTTATATTCTACTTGACCAAGTTGCCTTTGGAAGACTTATTACATACATACTATATGTTACTTCCTTGTAGTGATACAAAGATAAACAAGATATGAACCGAGCCTACAAGGAGCTCATAACGGGAAAAACAAAAGGGTGTACTGGAAAGAGCCATGGATTTAATATTAGAAGAGCTGATCCTTATTCTCTGTGGTCCTTGGGCAAGTCTATGACCTTCTGGATCTCAGTTTTCCCAACTATAAAATGGAAAGTTTAGATGAGATGCCTCTCTTAGACCCCCTTCCCCTCATCAATCCTGGGCTCCTTGGATTATAATGGTGTAAACATATCTAGAGTTTTGAGAAAAAGAGCTTCTATGGTGGAGTGATGATCTCAGAGATTACAACCTAAGTACAGAGAGGGGCCCAAGAAATGAAAGCTCAGCTCTGGGGAAAGGAGCAGGGTGGGCTTCCTAGGAGAGGTGACCCTTGTATAATATGATAAAAACATTTCATGATAGTTCACAGTTAGACATAAAACAGAGTAAGTGCCTAATAAATACTACCCCAATCATTTTATTCTTATAATCTAGGGTGAGCTGCTAATGTCTCTCCCTTGCCCTCTTGGTAAAATATGTCACTGGAGGGCCCCATTAGAGGAAGGCCCGTTTGACCTCAGACACCAGCTGTGTGACCCTGGGCAAGTCACTTCACCCTGATTGCTTCAGTTTTCTCATTTATAAAATGAACTGGAGAAGGAAATGGCAAACCACTCTAGTATCTCTGCCAAGAAAACCCCAAATGGACTCAGAGTCAGACATGACTGAAAATGACTGAGCAACAAGAGAACTGACATAGAATATTAGAACAAAGAAGGACCTTACTACACAGAATATAGACTGTTGAAACCTTAGAGAAACCAGATGAGGAAAACAGTTCTAGAGGGTGACTTGCCCAAGATCACCCAGCAAGTTTCTAGAAACCAATTCTTGACACTAAATATGAAGATGGGTCTTACCTTTCTTCTTGCTCCCACCCCAAACAGGTCTTCCACCCGTTCTCTCCAGTCACCATTTTGCTCATTCATTTCTTGACCAGGACTCTTCTGCAAAATCTGTGCTATTCTCATTTTGTGGTTAAGTCTGATGGCCACCAGCTCCATGTACCTCCTGAATTCCCACCATGGACCTCTCCAAGGCTCTCTGGATCCCGAGGCAATTTTGATTCTTCCCAAAGTTTTGGTGGTCCATGGTTCATGGCCATGGAACAGAAGGAAAATGTGCCAATGCAGATGTCTCAAAAGGAGAAAAGGAAAACATTGATGTTAACTGTCTGGTCCCAGGGAAATGTCACTTATTTGCTTTGTTCCTCAGTTTTTTAATCTATTAAAAGGGTAGGATATGCTTCTAGTGTCTCCAGGGGTGGCGTGGGGGGCGGTGTATGTGACATGAATGACATTCTACAAGCCCTGAAAAGCTATGGATATGGGAGCTGTCATTACCTTGGGAGATAGTGTTTCTCTTTTGTCTTTCAAATGGATCAAGGGTGGCAAATATAACAAAAAGGGAAAATACTGGATGTCAGAGGGGATCTGGGAAAACTGGGATGCTAATCCACTGTTGGTGGAGTTGTGAACAGATCCGGCCATTCTTGGAGAGCAATTTGGAACGATACCCAAAGGGCTAGAGAACTGTATGTACCCTTTGATCCAGCAATATCACTGCTAGTTTTACATACCAAAGACATCTGCTAAAAGAAAAAAAGACCTATTTGTACAAAAATATTTATAGCAGCTCTTTTTGTAGTGGCTAAGAATTGGAAATCAAAGAAATGCCCATCATTTGTGGAATGGCTAAACAAACTGTGGTATATGATGGTGATGGAATATTATTGTGCTATAAGAAATGACAAGTAGAATGATTTTGGAAAGGACTGGAAAGACTTGTATGAACTGATGTATAGCAAAGTGAACAGAACCAGGAGAACATTGTTTGCAGTGACAGCAATATTGCTTGATGAAGAACTGTGAATGACTTAAGGATTCTCAGCAATACAGTGATCCAAGGAATTCCCAAAGGATTGATGATGAAGCATATTATTCACCTCCAGAGAAAGAGCAGATATTGATTGAACACAGACTGAAGCAGGCTATTTCTCTCTTTCATTTTTTCTTTTATTCAAGTTTTCTTATACAAAATTACTAATATGGTAATGTTTTACATACTTGCACATGTATAACCTATGTCGGATTGCTTAATGGCTCATGGAAGGGGAAAGGCAGGGAGGGAGGAATGGACAAAATTTGGAACTCAAAACTTTAAATAAAAATATTTATTCTTAAAAAAACTATCTTTAGACATGCTACTGATTTTCAGGATGGTCTAGGAACATAAATTTGGAAACCAACCAGTTGATTCTTCTCTTCCTGGAAGAATAAGCCTAGACAGAAGATTCTGAATCAGATGCAAAAAAAGAACATTTCTTAGCTCCCCTCCCCAACACCATAATATGAATAATTTTAATTCGATGAGTCCCCTTTTCTATAATAAAGACGGAATTTTTGTTTAAAAAATGGCTCAAGGGTTAACCAGAAACTCATTTCCTCAAGTTTTTGCTCAGATCTTCCCTCTCTCTGCCTGTCTCCCTTCTCCAGCCCCCAATCCCCATTTTATGAAGAAAAAGCCGGGAAGCTCAAGTGTCAGGACCAATCTTGGTCCCAGAGCCAGTCAAATTTCTGAGTTCTAGAATGCTGCCATTTCTAGGATCAGGACAATGATTCAGACAGAGGTACAAATAGGTCAGATATTCTAATGATCCAGTAAGGACTATGGGAGTAAGAGATAACATTTATTTTTTTCTTTCAAAATAATTTGTTGTTATTATTATTTAGATTTATTTGAAAATAATAAACATTTTCATTTAAACTTTTGAGTTCCAAATTTTATCCCTCCTTCCCTTCCTTCCCTCCCCCTCCCTGAGGTGGTAAGCAGAGATGGGTTATACATGTGCAATTATGTAAAACATGACCATATTCATTTTGTTAAAAAACTTGAATAAAAGAAAAAACTGAAAGGAAGTAAAAAATAGCATTCTTTAGTCTGTTCCATCAATATCAGTTCTTTCTCTGGAGGTGGATAGTATGCTTTATTATTTGTCTTATGGGATTGTCTTGGATCATTGCATCACTGAGAATAGTTAAGTCATTCACAGTTCTTCATCAAACAACATTGCTGTCTCTGTGCACAATATCCTCCTGGTTTTGCTCTCTTCACTATACATCGGTTCATACAAGTCTTTCCAGGTCTTTCTGAAGTCATCCTGTTTGTCATTTCTTAAAGCACAATAATACTCCATCACCATCATATACCACAGCTTGTTCAGCCATTCCCCCACTGATGGGCATCCCTTGATTTCCAATTCGTAGCCAGGGATCCAAGCCAATCATTACTTCCCCTCCTCACAGTGACCTATGAAAGCCAGTCAAATTTTATTATGATCATTTTACAGATGAGAAAAGTGCGACTTAGAAGAAGTGAGTTAGTCAGTAAGGGCTGGAGTTGGCTCACAGTACCATGGAGTCTGACCCAGTGCTCTTTCAAATGTGCTACATTGCCTTTTACTCTGATGATGAAGAGAGGGGAACGTCTAAAGACTTTCCAAAGTGCCTTCCTCAAAAGAATATCCTGAGGTGGGATGTTCAAGCCTTTTCCATGTCACAGATTAAGAATGTGATGGATCTTTGTCTATGCTTTCTCTCGTCTGTGCTACCTTCCTGCCCTTCCTCTGTCCTAGTAGATTGGAAGCTCCTTGGGGGCAGGTACTGTTCCATTGCTGCCTTTGTATCTTGGGCAATGGCACCTGGCATAGAGCAGCCATTTGATGACGTTTGAATGAACAGAATTTAGTTGAGACCCACAGAGTGAGAGCAGTTTGCTCAGAGGCACACAGGCAGTAGTGCCAGAGTCAGCACCCCAGGTTCCTTGGCCCCAGTTACTCTGCCTTTCCTACTGAGCCATCCTACCCCTGTGAAGGACAATTATCCTTGGACTATGGAGGTATGTTTATTGGAACATTTATCCAGATTATTTAAGCTTAGGAATGTTCACCCTTACACAGAACCTTTCCTTTCTGATTAAAGCATCTGTCAAAAGAGACTAAGAAGTCAGCCTTGAAGACCCCATTTGTATTAAGTCCGCCCACCCAATGTGTGTGGCTCCTTTGTACATGGGAAGGAAAGCAGACTCTCTCTTGGAGATAACAGATGTCAAGGACAATCTTGGAGAATGCTCTGAGTCATCTCAGACTTGCAAGTTCTCTCCCAAATCCACTGACATTGAGGCAGAGCATAGAGATTACAGAAAGGCAGTGGTGGGGTGGGAATTAGTGTGGGCTCAGAAGAAGGGTGCTTAGGTGGGGGCAGAGGGTTTGAAAACATCCTGGGAGGAAACTTCTTTTGGATAAAGACAACGGAGCTTTGGAGAATCTTTTCTTAAAGGTTAAACATACTATTTGAATAGCTTGCATCAGCCTTGATTAAACCTCACATGCCACTTAATTGTAAAATATTTGTTGTGGATAGTGTCTTTACACCTGATAGTGGGCAAACTGGGGACACTTGATATCCATATAAGCTAATTATCCCATCTTTGTGGGCAGTGGAAAAAAGGAGAGGGAGTCAAAGAGATATAAAATACCCTTCTCTGTTAATTCGATAAAACTTTAAAATGATTTTGTTTTAAGACACATTTTATTGATTCTTTTAAAATTACCTGTATTTCCCCCATATCTTCCAGAGAGTTATCCTTTAAAAACAAAGTTTTGTAAAAAGAGAAAGAGAAAAAAATTGACAAAATCAATCACCATATTAAAAGAAGGCTGACATTGTATTCTGTTTCATCTAAGTGGACTGAGATCTCTTCAAAGGAGCAGGGAGAAGTATATTCTCACATCCCTTCTTTGGGACCAAGTTAGGTCATCATCACCTCACAACATTCATTTCTGATCATTCTGTGATTGTCATTCTTTCCGCTTACATTGTTGGATCCCTTGTTAAATTGTTTACCTGACTCTGTTTAATTCAGTCTGTAGCTTTCCATTCTCCTCCATATTCATCATATTTGATGTCTTTCATAATGCAATAAAATTCCATTAGGTTACATAATTTGTTTATCCATTCCCCACTTTATGGGCATCAACTTTATTTCTAGTTCTTTACCACAATAGAAGTAATATTATAAATGTTTTGGTGCATATAAATTCTTGATTTTTGTCAGTACCTATTTAGTCTCTGCCTAGTAGTAGAATCTGAGTCAAAGGGTGTGAACATTGAAGTCACATTAGTGCTCTCCAAAGGGTTTGTACCAATTCACAGTTCCAACCAATGATGTCTTAGGGTGCTTGTCTTTCCACAACTCCTTTTACATGGACTTTTGTGGCCTTTGCCAATTTGTGGGTTTATGAGCAGAAGCTTCCTGGTTTGGTTGATGCATTTCTCTTATTACTAATGATGTGGGCCATTCTTTCATTTGTTTTGTTGTTCAGCCATTTTCAGTGATTTCTGACTCTTTGTGATGCCATTTGGGTTTGGCATTTTTTGGGCAAAGATACTGGAGTGGTTTGCCACTTCCTTCTCCAACTCATTTTACAGATGAGGGAACTGAGGCAAACAGGGTTAATGAATTGTCCAGGGTCACATAGCTAGGAAGTATCCAAGTCCAGATTTGAACTTGGAAAGATGAGTCTTCCTGACTCCAGGCCCTGCACTCCATTCACTGCAGTGCCACGTAGCCGCTCATTCTTTCATTTAGTTGTTAATTTGCAATTGTCCTTTTGAGAATTGCTTGTTCATAACCGTTGGTCACCTGTCTGCCAGAGACTTAAAGCAGAGTTTGGATGTCTTCTGATGGGGATATGGTAGAGAAGAACAGGTTTTTTTCGTTCCTTTCTCAGCTTCTGTGACCAGGTCCCAAGATCACAGGATTATTGAAGTAAAACTAACAGAGGCCTTAAAGGGAGACAGCATGGTGTTGGATCTGGAGTCACAAGGCCTGGGTTCAAATCCTCACTCTGTCCTTTGTGACAAGCTCTCTTAGCTTCAGTTTCCTTATCTGTGAAGTGAAGGGATTGGGCTGCTACTGTTGATGGGCTTTGAGAGCCCTTCAAGACCCAAACTGTGGTCCTGGGATGCAGTTGAATGATCTCTAAGGCCTCTTCAAGTCCCCCAGTGCATCAATCTACAAGCATTATTACATGTCAGGCACTGCACTAAGCGTTGGTGGGATAACATGAGGCAAAAATGCAGCCCCTACCTTCAAGAAGCTCCCACTTTAATAATATGTAAATAACTAGACACAAGTAGAATAGATGCAGAGTAGACTGGAGGTACTCTCAGAGGGTAGGTCCTAGCAGTGGGCCTGGCCTGGGAAAGTCTCCTTTAGAAGGCAAGACTTTAACTTGGTCTTAAAGGAAGCCAAAGAAGCTCAGATGTCAAGGGGAGGTGGCAGAACATCCCGGAACAGGGGACAGACATAGGGTGCCAAGTCGCCAAGTCCAGAGGGAGTGTTGTGAGTGAGAATCATCAAAGGGCTGGTGCCAATGGCTCATAGAGGACATGCAGGGAAGTCAGTGCTAGACTCTCTCTTCTTATGGGTCCCTTTTCAGAGGTGGGGGGAGCAGGGGGTGTGTCTAGGAAGGCCCTTGCCTGGCTACAGAATAACCTACTCCCATTTCAAAGGGAAGAAGGGCCTTCTGGTGCCAGGGCAGGGGGATGATGGGAGCCCAGAGAAGGACCACACTCTTTGAGACCCTTTCTTTTCCCCTCTTCATGCTGTGCATCAGGGCAGCTGACAGATTTACTGAGAAAAGCTGGCCAGGAGAGGAGGCCCCGAGGAGCCGGTGGCAAACAGGGCTCAGAGGGAATTAACTTTTGGCCCACTGACAGCATCTCCGGCTGCCAAGCGGGCTGGCTCCTTTGGCCCCTTTCTTTGGCTGAGGCAGTGCCAGCACCCAAGAGAGGATTAAGCAGGGAAATTCTGCCTGGAGGACTTGCCTGCCTCTTGCTCCAGGTCTATTGTGTGTTGAGAAAAGCAGAGGTGCCCAGTGCCAGGGGTGAGCAGCCCCCTGGCACTGCCCCAGAGCATATCAGCTCCTGGCTCCTGAAAGTTAGGTTGGATTTTTTTCCCCTCAGAGAATTTAAGTTAAAAAGAAGTAAAGAGGGGGAAGAAAAGGAGGAGGCCACTGAGTCAAAGATCTGCCTTGTGGGTTAATTAAAAAGTACAAACTAGCTTAATCACCAAATAGACCCCAGTGGTAGAAGGTAGGCAACTTCCAATGGCTTTCTGAGAAAGGCACCTGACTTGGGATCACCAAGAGCTAACTTTCTGGAGTGCCTTGAGGCTGACTTTACTGATCTATTCCCCTACCATATATCAAAGGCCTTCTATGTCCTGGACAGCTGTTCCAGGGCCTGGAGGCACAAAGACAAATGCCAAACTGGTCTTGCCCTAAAGAAGTGTCAATTCTGCTGGAGTTGGGTCTATAGTCATAGAATCGTAAGACTGGAAGATCGAGAGCTAGAGGGAACCTCAGGGTCAAACTTTTCCAAATTCCCCATTTTACAGGGGAGGAAACTGAAGAGTCAAGGGGACCAATGACTCTTCCAAGGTCACAGAAGTAGAGATAGGATTTAAACCCAGGGAAAGATAGCACAGCGCAGTGGAAAGACAACTGTGTCTGGACTCTGAGGGCTTGGTCCAGAATCTCACTTCTGCCTCTTCCCACTTGTATAGCTGTGGGCAGATTACTTACTTCCTCTGGGCTTCAGTTTCCTCATTTGTAAAATAAGGGGTTAAATTGGATGCTTATTGCTAAGGTCCCCTTAGGGGCATCATGAGACTCACATGAGATAACAGATGTAAAAACCCTTTGCAAAGAGTAATGTGCTATAAAAATGTCATTTGTTGTTATTTTCATTATTTCTATTGTTGTTATTGTTATTATTAGTTATTGTTGTTATTATATCATTAACTCACAGCCTCCAGGCCCCCAGTCTGATGAAGTCCAGATTTCATTCTTAGCCTTCTGCTGCCCTTCTGCTGAATCCAAGCAACATTTATAGAGGATACCCGAGTATGCTGGTAAATATTTAACAACCGGGTTCTGGGAGGTGGGCGGGAGTGTATGTACATAGACTTTTAAGTTCAGTCTGCGTTATCAATTTTTTTTCAGTCTAGACAATCAACACAAACAAAATAAAGCACTAATTTGTTGCTTCTCATACTGGCAATTTAACAATTGACTTTCGGGCACAATAGGTTCCTGAAAGCTGGTTATAATGGGCTCTAGAATGCCCCCCGTGACCCTTCCAACTCAAAATGTCTCACCTTTGTGGGACTCAAGTGGAATCCTGGTAGCCAACAGTAGCTGTGCCTTTCACCCAATACCATAGTTGCATGCCAGGCATTTGCCAGTTTTCCTGACTTTTGTCCTGTCACTGGACTTCAATGATTCTGAAAGAGAGAGTGAGGCTGAGGCCTTTGTGCAGCTCTTATCAAAAAGGAATAAAAACCTAAAAAAATAGCCACGTGGCTTCTTTGGACCATGAGAGGCTAGGGAGTCTCTTTGTCAATCTCTTACTGGTAAAGATTGATAAACTGATAGCCTTTCCCCAAACTTGTGTCTCTTGCAATTGTTTTAACCATCAGATAGGAGACGTGAAAGGGGAGAGTAAGAGATCCCAATGACCAATACCAAGAAGATCTCCTTGGTTCAATTCAGTCAACTCCACATCATTTATCAATCATCTCCCATGTTCCAGGCACTGGGAATTAAAGACAAAAATGAAAGTTTATGCCCTCAAGGCTTTTCTGGGGATAATTACTTTTTCTTGAGATCTTGTAAAGAGCCCTGGAAGAGAACATAGAAAGTTAGACTTGAGCTGGGACCCTGTCGCCATCTCACTGAATCATCTATTCAATCAATCATAAAGCTACAGAGCTGGAAGGGTCCTTGGTGGGCACCTGGTCTAAGGCATTCTTGAGAAAATCTCCATTATAACATACCCACAAGTGACTATGCAGGCTCTGCTTGGAGGCTCCCAAAGAAAGGGGAATCAGGCCTTTGTGGGCAGGTCTGGTCTCTTGGCAACTTCTACCCTTGCTACTGGTTCTGCCCAGTGGGTTCACCAAGTAGAACAAAGGAGAGTAGACTGGATTTGAAATTGGAGAACCTGGTTCAGATCCTTGCTCTGCCACTCACTATCTCTGTGATCTTGCAAGTCAGTTTGTCTTTTTTTTTGTGAGGCAATTGGGGATAAGTGACTTGTCCAGGGTCACACAGCTAGTAAGTGTCAAGTGCCTGAGGCCGGATTTGAACTCAGGGCCTCCTGAATCCAAGGCTGGTGCTTTATCCACTGCCACCTAGCTGCCCCACATCTTTTTGAGCTAAGAGTCTTCATCTGTGAAATGGGGGAGTTGGACAAATAGCGTCTATGGGTCCTTCCAGCTTTAGATCTTAGATCCTATGATTTTGGGAATGTTAAGTGAAGTCAGTGAGTCAACAAGAATTTATTAAGTATTTTTGTTGTTCATTCATTTTCAGTTGTGTCCAACTCTTCATGACCCCATTTGGGGTTTTATTGACAAAGAACCACTGGAGTGGCTCACCATATTCTTCTCCAGCTCAGTTTACAGAGGAGGAAACTGAAGCCAACAGGGTTAAGTGACTTTCCCAGGATCACACAGCTAGTAAGTCACAAAGATGAGTCATCCTGACTCCAGGCTCAATATTCTATCCATTGTGTCATCTGGTGGCCAAGCACTCTGGGCCAAGTCCTGTGTTAAGAAAATAAATATGGGGGCAGCTAGGTGGTGCAGTGCATAAAGCACCAACCCTGGATTCGGGAGTACCTGAGTTCAATTCCGGCCTCAGACACTTGACACTTACTAGCTGTGTGACCCTGGGCAAGTCACTTAACCCCAATTGCCTCACCAAAAAAAAAAAAGAAAACAAATATAAGCAAAAGAAAAGATGGTTTCTGCCTCAAGGAGCTGACATTCTCATGGAGAAGGCACCATATAAAAGGGAGCTGAAAGAGGTTGAGCAGAAGTGGTGGCGGGGTATAATAAAGCAAGTTTGGTGAGCCAGCAGAACTTCTAGAGGAGGATTGAAGACAATGACCTAAGCTTCCTCCTTAAAATGGAAGTTTGGAGGCGGCTAGGTGGTGCAGTGGTTAAAGCACCGGCCCTGGATTCAGGAGGACCTGAGTTCAAATCTGGCCTCAGACACTTGACACTTACTGGCTGTGTGACCTTGGGCAAGTCACTTAACCTTCATTGCCCCCCCCCCCAACAAAAAATTAAATAAATAAAATAAAATGGAGATTCTGGGAGGGACCAACCAACCAGAGGGTGAGGCCTCAGGAATGGAGGTTACTTCCAATGTGACAAGTAGTCAGGGGATGGAGTGAGCTTCCAGGAGGAAGAGGTTCTTGTGGCAGGTGGAGAAAGTCCTGTGGAGATCGATCAGTCAGTAAGTTGTGATTATTGAAGAGGCTTGAAGACATGATTATATGATAAGTAAAGAGAATGGGTCGGATCTTGGATGTGCCAAGTCCCAGGGAAGCCCAGCTCCTTCTGGGCATAATATTGAGCCAGTCCTTGGGACTCATTTTCCTAATCTAGAAAAAAATAGACTATATGATATCTAAGGTTCTGGAGGACCTGAGTTCAAATGCTACCACTGACACTCACCAGTTGTGTGACCCTGAACAAGCCTCCCAACCTTTCTGAACCTCAGTTTCTCTGTATGTAAAGTGAGAGGATTGGCACTCCTAATCAGCTATAGATCTTGGATGCTATGAATAACTCTAGGACAGAGTTTTGTAGGGCTTAGCTTGTGAGCCTTTAAACATCCATTAGACTGGGAGCTCCTTTAGGGCACAGACTATCTTTTGCCTTTTTGTATCCTCACTGGTTGGCAGGGTGCTTGGCACACAGAGGGCACTTTAAAAAAGAAGAGGTGATTCTCAGAAGCAAGCATGAGTTCAAGTCTTCCCCACCTGTTTTTTTTGAGAGGATGGCTGAATTTGGGGATCAGCAAATGGTGTTCAGATATAATACACTTGGATTTCAGCAAGGCATTTGACAGTCTCTGATCATAGGTTTGTAGTCAGTAATAACTGTCAGGATGAGAGATGCATTGTGATTGTGGAATGGGGAGGGTGGGAAGCAGATGACAGCACAGGCTGCTGCATTGGAGAATGGAACTGACCTGATCTGGAAGATGCTGATTAATGGGGCTGATTTGGACCTGAAGGGAGGCCTCTAGAGTGGGTCTCCAGGGAGCTGTCCTTGGCCCTGGTTCTACTCCACATTTTTATCAGTGACTGATGAAGATGTAGATGCTGTGCTTATCAGATGGACCAACACAATGAAACTAATATTCAGCATGACAGGGCCTTGACAGTCTCAAATGTCAAGCATATAGGATGAAATTTAATATGTAAAAATTCTGGGTTGAGGCTAATAACTACTCAATGACTCAACTGTAGGATGGGGGAAGTGTGGAGAGAAAAGAGTATAGAATAAAGTGCTGCAGGTCTTAGTGGAATTCAAGCTCAAAATGAGCTAGCAGTGACCTGTGGCAGTCAAAGCAGTTATTGGGATTGTTTTTACTCATTATTCCTGGGAGATTTTCACAAAAGAACCAAACAAGTTGACAATGGCCTTTATCATGGAATATCTAACCTGGTCCCTTGATAGCCCAAAACCTAACTCAAATCATCCAGGGTCAGAGCCATAGGAAGAGTGATTAAGGTCCTAGTCACCTGAGGGAGGAGGAATACAAGATTCATTCCAGCCACCAGGGCTAGAGTGTGAAGGTCTTCAGGACACAACAGAAGGAGAAAGAAAGGGGTCATCAAAGATCCTGTAGGTGGCTGCCCTTGGACTTGGTACATCCTTATTCCATCCCTAATTTTTTCACTGCTTCTGGACAATGGCTGAAATGCCTGGGTACATTGTCACCTCCATACCAGGGCAGCTTGATGATCCAGCTGAGGCTCATGGGCTTTTTGGAGAAGGATCTTCTTTTCATCCAATACCTCATTAATTAGCTTCCCATCTCAGGAATGGAGAACTGAGGATTGGCCAATAGAGTCTTGAATCTGCCAGTAAGGGGCATGCAAGTTTCAAGTTTCCAGCTTGGGGGAGAGAGTTTCAAGAAAAGGCAGCTGAAGGAAGCAGGCCTGGCTAGGGCATCAGCAGCCTACCTTAAGTGTTCCAAGAGGCTTTGCAGTCTTCTAAGATCGCATTAACAAAGATAGTGTGAGCAAGACCAAAGTCTCTACTGCCCTGGTCAGTCCTACTCTGGCAGACTGGATTCAGGGAGGACACTGCTAAGATAGGCTGAAGAAAAGCATCATGTTCAGGTCATATGAAGATCAGATGAAGGCACTGGGGAATGTTAGCAAGGTCACACAGTGGAGACAAGGTAGCTGCATCCGAGCATTTGCTGGGTTGTCACATGGAGGAGGGATCAGAATTGGTGTGGTTTTAAAAGGCTCTGATAAGTTGGACAATGTCCAGAGGAGGAAACCAGCATGGGGAAGGGTCATGAGTCCATGTCACATGGCGATTGTGTAAAGAAACTTGGGATGTTTAACCTGGAGAAGAGAAGGCTCAGGAGAGAGAGGACAGATGTCTTCAAGTACTTTTGTTTTGGTTTGTTTGTTTTATTTTGCCGGGCGAAGAGGGTTAAGTGACTTGCCCAGGGTCACACAGCTAGTGTCAAGTGCCTGAGGCAGGATTTGAACTCAGGTCCTCCTGAATCCAGGGACGGTGCTTTGTCCACTGTGCCACCTGGCTGCCCCCATCTTCAAGTACTTTCAAGGCTATTGTGGCAGGAAGAATTGGTCTTGTGCTGCTTGCTCCCCTTTCACCTGGATGTCAGGAAGAACTTCCCAATAACTGTTTTAGAGTAGAAGATTCTCCCTCTTACCGAGGGTAAGCAAAGGCTGACTGACCACTTGCTGAACATGTTGTAGATAAGAATTCTTGTTAAAGAGCTGGGTTGGATTGCATGGTCTCTGGGGCTCCTTTCCCTTCTGAGGTTCTGGTGTGATTGTCATAAGAAAATGACTCTTTTATTAGGGGATGCTCAAAGTGAGGAAAGCCAGGCTTTGCTGTAGAACTAAGAAAGGCAGCTAGAGCCCAGGGTCTTGGTTCATTTCCCCTGTAGCCAATGACCAAGCGCTCTCTCACTCAAGGGAATAGAGTTGATCTAAGGAAGCCATCTTTGTGACAAGATAGCACATGAGTCAGGAGGAGACTGAATAAAGCCAAACACTGAAGGAGTTGCTTCTAAAAGCTAACCCATTCCAGGACACACAGGAAGGAGAAGCACAAGAGCCTCCTCTCTTCTAGCACTGATTACTGGACAGCAGAAGGGGCATAAGAGCATAGGAACTCATGCTTTGTAAGTGGAGAAGTGTTGGAAGAAATTATTGTTGTCATGATTATTCTGTACTGATCTCAGTGAGGTGAAATTCAGTCATATTACAGGAGAGAGGCATGAATATCTTCTGAGCAGCCCAAAATGAAGAAAATAAAATAAATACAATGAATCACAAAGTCCATACTTTAAATGCTCCTCAGGTTTTCCCTTTGGGCTTTCTGACTTGTTTTTTTATATGCAAATCTAACAATCATCTGGTTTCCAGACTAAAGCAAAAAGAATGGGGAAAACCAGAAAGCAGCTGTTATTGGAGGTAGACAGACACAAATCAGAAGCCATAGGTGGCCCCTTGACAGTGAGGCAGGAGACAGAAAAAACCATAAAGCAGAAATAGTTAATTACAGAGGGTAGCAGTCTGAGGCCAAAAAAGGCAAATAGCCTTTTAGCCAATAACCAAATGGTCAGGGTGTTCCAAAAGTCCTAGTGCCATTTTAAGCTTTACATTGTTGTCTTTCATTTCCCAAGAGGACCAAAATGACATCACATGTTGGGGTCAAGGTACCGTGTTTCCAACTGGGGCTGATGAGAACAGTACAAACTCAGAAAGCTCTACCTCAGATTGGGCACAAATCATCCAAATGAACATTTTAAGTGGAGATGTCTTTAATATTTATTTTTTTTAAGTGAGGCAATTGGGGTTAAGTGACTTGCCCAGGGTCACACAGCTAGTAAGTGTTAAGTGTCTGAGGCCGGATTTGAACTCAGGTACTCCTGACTCCAGGGCCGGTACCCTATCCACTGTGCCATCTAGCTTCCCCTGGAGATGTCTTTAAATGTGCAAATCTTTAATTTCTTTTGAGCTACCATAGTTCTGCTTCACTCATAGTAAACAGTGCCTTCTTCTATATGCACATGCCATGCTGAGCAGTCCCAGGCCAGCATCTCCCATGCTATGCAATTGATTGCAAAATTCTTCAAAGTTCTTGAGAATATCCTTGTATTGCTTCTTTTGGCCTCCATGTGAGTGTTTCTTTGTGTGAGTTCTTAATAAAATAGTCTTTTAGGCAAACACATTTGGCATTCAAACAACATGGTTAGCCCATCAGAATTGCATTATTTGTAGTAGAGTATGAATGCTTGGCAGTTCAGCTTGAAAAAAGACCTCAGTGTCTGATACCTTATCCTGCCAGACAATCTTCAGAATCTTCCTAAGACAGTTCAAATGGAAATGATTTGGCTTCCTGACATGGCACTGGTAGACCATCCAGGTGACTGGGAAAGTGTGAGGGCACGATCCATCATCCAGAAGCCATGAAAACATGCCATTGTGGAAATGGCCTACAATAATGACGAACTTCTCTGGGCAACCAAATTGTTCCATGATCTTCCCCAAGCTGTCACGACTGACGATATTAAAAAACTTGGTCAGATTGACAAATGTTGTGTACAGATAGTTATACTCCTGGCATTTCTTCTGGAGTTGAAAGGCAGCAAACACCATGTTGACCATTTTCTGGCTCTTGGGTAGATGACCATCTTCCAGGGGAAGGATCAGTTTAGTAAAGAGGACTCTGGCAAGAATTTTGCCCCCAATGACTAAGAAAGACATCCCTGTCCCCTTTTGATTGTAAGAGGACAACTTATTTTCTTTTATGTTACACACACATACATATACATATATACATGCCACCCCAAAGTATACGTATATATGTGCACATGTATGTGCATATGCCACAAAGTTCTCATGGGATTTTAGCATAGGTGGGTTATGAAGTTTTCAGTGGTGATATTGTGCATTCTCTGGGATGCATTTCCTCTGTTCCACTGGACTGGGACTCAGAAGACCTGGGTTCCCATCTTGACTTTACTGCTTGACCTCTGGCAGTGAACCTACCTCTTAATCTAGAAAAATCAGTAAGCCTCAGTTTCTTCATCTGTAGCATGGATATAATTCACACACTACCTACGTCGCGGGGTGCTTTGAGAAAAGTACTTTGTAGAATGAAGGCAGCTATAGAAATGTGGGTTTTCAATAAGATTTTGATTCTCAAGCTCTCAAGGTATCAGGAATAGATGGGTGTGTTCACTACTCACTTCAATAGTTCCCAAACGCTGTGATTTCAGTCAGGGGTGTTGATGTTGTATTGAATAGAACCCAGAGATAGTGTGAGGAGTGCTGGAATTGGAGGCAAGGTTGGAATTCTACCCCTCACATTTCTTAGCTGTGGGACTCTTGGTAAGTCTTCTCAAGGGTAAGATTTCTCTGAGCACCAGTTTCTTCATCTCTAAAATAAGGATATTAACACCTGTGGGTCCTACTACCCATAATTACTGTGACTATGATAACTTAAGTGCTTGACAAACTTGTGTGTCAATGCATGTGGCCACAAACCATGGCTACAAAGATCTACTTTTCGATGCCCACCCACTTGGTGATGAGTTTCTCCTCATTTAGTCAGGCTCCTTCTCAGATGTCAGAGATACTGTCTGTCCTAAGGCCCTTCTTCAAAGACTTTCCAGTTTGGCCTTACTTGTCAGGGCCTTCCCTCTGCTGCTCTGAGCTTTGAAAAGCCAAAGTCAAGTTCACAACTAGATGTCAGGCCAGGATTTTGTGTTCAGTATTCTCCATGCTACAAAAAGTACATGAAACCCTCTAGAAAGATTTCCACACAAATGACATGAAAATGAATGGAATTTTGGCACATAAAGCTGTCAGCTCCACTTAGTCAGAGGGATCACTTCTGTAGGGATTTCTGGTACCCCGTGGATGCTTGGCAGGGTTACAAACTTTTGATCCAGTCATGTGTGAGGGTCTTTTCAAGGATACAAGTCACTGATTTTTTGACCCAAGGTGTATATATATATAAAATTTTAGTATTGTGTGTGTTTTCCATGTCCACATGGCCTGGTCCAGTGAGGGACATTTCCTTAGGGACAAATGTAACAGAGAGAGTTAGCCACAGACATATATGGAGCCTGAGGAACACAAGACTCTCAGAATACCCTGCTTCACCACAGGTGAAATCTGATTTTCTCTGTCTCTCTTTGCATCTCTGTCTCTGTTTCTCTCTGTAGCTCATAACACATAGTTCTACCTTGGTAAGAATATTGAGTCAGGCTAAATAACACCTTAGAGGGTTGACATTCCCCAATTTTATACCCTGCCCAAAGGTAGCCTGAGAAGGAAAGAAAGGCTGATGCCCTCCTTAGGGCTAATGACAGCAGCGGCTGCCTCCCTAAGAGAACAGCTCAACAACCCTGCCTAACTGATTACAGCCACAATGTAAGAGAAATGGCAGTGACTGTATAAGAAAAGAGAATTTTCTCTGTTCAGATCACACTCCAAATATGCTGAAGGCATTTTTCAACCAAAGGCTATTTTAAAGCAGTTGATCATCCCTGGCTTGGTGAGATGTGACAGGAAGGATCTTATGTGTGACTCATCCACGCAAATGTTGGGAAGACAAGGTCATGCACTTATGAGGAGGATTCTTTCACTTCAGAATCTCCCTTCCCACAAGATTTACAGCTTAGGAATCAGGGTTCACATCTTTTCTTCATTCAGGAAAAGACAAAAGACTGGGAAGACTATATCTATTCCATTTCAGCAGAAGTAGACCTTGAGGATAGCGCCCAGAGCCTTTCACACTTTTCTGGGGGCTCCCAAGCAAGACTGCCACGGCACTTGGTGGCAGAAAAATCACTTTCAGTCCTTGGGATGCTTTCTCACCATTAGGAAAATAGCTTTAAATGCTCAACGGACCCCAAAATAACTGACTTGGGAGAATTGCTTGATTTCATGGTGGGCTCTTCCAGGTTTGTTTTTGGGAATGCTTTTCCTTACTGTGACCAGCTTCATTAGGCCAAGTGGGGTGGGGTGAGGTGGGAGGGGTTATCATGAGGCCATCCATTAAATTTGGGAATCCATGACCTCCAGCTCCATTAACATGAACATCCTCTCCTCCTCTGCCCCTTCATAGATGACCCCTGGCATGTGTTGGCACTGAAAAAAACAACACTCTATGGCCAACCTGGAGATGGTCAACATAAGCTCCATGGGCCAGGGACTATTTCGTTTTTCTCTTTGTATGCCCATTGCCTGGAATATAGCAAGGGATAGTAGGTGGTGAGTGGACCTTGGTTAGGTAACTTGGATAGGCCAGGTTAGACCAGAATGGATCAGGATAGACCAAGGTAGACTTTGGGCACGTCCTGTCTGTGCGATCTTGGGCAAATCAAACTTCTCAGCATTCCCAGACAATTCTCTAAGGCTCTAAGTTACAGTAGAGTCAGTGGAGAGTGTTTCCATGCTAGGAGTGCCCCCTGATAAAATCATAAAATTACTATGAACAAACCAAAACCAGTCTAGCCCAAGGCTTTGTACATAGGAGATGCTTGATAGATATTGAATGGAATTTGAAAGCCTTGATACCTAAGTAGGATCTGTGGAACATTGTCCTCCACTGGCTGAGTCTTGGACAACCTAGGGATATCGATACACTAGGAGAAGAAGTCAGCATCACGCCCCCATCATTGCCATCCTCCTTCTTAGCATCGTCACCAGTAATTCTCAAAGGTTTTGAAAGCATCTCCTTACCTTATCTCGTATCCTCATAACAACCTGGGGGGGGAGGTACTGTTATTGTCCCAGTGCAGCAGATGAGGAACCAGATGCAGACAGAGGCTAAGTGACTTGCTCAGGGTCACACAGCTAGTGAGTGACTGAAGCAGGATTCAAATTCAGGTCTTTCTGACTCCAGGCCAGTGATCTATGTACTGTGGCACCCCCTAGCTGCCAATAAATGACTTGCCTAGTGTTTCCCAGTCAGTAAGTGGTAGGGGTTGGATTTGCGCGCGCGCGCACACACACACACACACACACACACACACACACGTTGGTGGGGAATGCGGGTTTGGACAAGTGATTTCATCAAAGTAGGTAACTAAGTTTCAGAAGGAAATCCTCTCCCAATTCAGATCAGCAGCTGGTCAGCCCCTTAGAGAGCTGTCTAAGGGAGTTGCCCAGGGCCACACACCCAGTATGTGTTAGGAGGAGGACTTCGGACTACATCATTCTGACTGTCAGGCCATCCCATTTCACCTGGCATTCCTCCCTCTTCTTATTGTGCTGATCAAAATTTACTAATCACACATATTTCTACGGCCCTTTAAGACTTGTTCAAGGTCACTCAGCTATTGTTATGGGCAGAATCTGACCCTGGGTCTTCCTGACAGTTGGCTTCCTCTTGCTCAAGCTGAGTTAAAGGAGGGTTGGGGTAGACTTGGAAGGTTTTGTGGGTAAAGGGAAGCTTTAGAGAGGTCTAGGATTTGAAGAGGAACCAGGAAAGGGAGAAGGGCACTCAGAGTGGGAGGACATCTTCAGGACGCAAGAAGGAGCATGTAGGGAAGGAGCAAGATATAAGCTAGGGAAACCCAGGAGAATGGCTTTGGCACCAGGGATACCAGGAAGCCAGTTGATGCAGTAAGCAGAGCACTTGATTTAGAATCAGGAAAACCCAAGTTCAGATCCTGTTCAGACATTTAGCTCTATGATCCTGGGCAAGTCCCTCAACCTCTCTTTACCTCAGTTTCCCCATTTGAAAAATGGGGATAATAATAGCACCTGCCTCTCGGGGTTGTTTGAGGACTAAATGAGAACATATATAAAGTCCTCTATATACCTTAAGGCCTCTTTTAGCCCTAACCTTCTTGGAGTCTTTGAACCAAGCATCTCAACATCTAGAAACAGGAAATGACACAATTACAGACTTTCAGAGAAGTAAAAACCCTCAGAGTCCACCTGGACCAACTTCCACAGGGAAGGAAACACTGATCACACACCTGGTAAATGGCTGTCTCCAGTCAAAGACCCCCAAGGAAGGGAAAGTCCCCCTCTCAAGGCAATCCCTTCCACATTGGCTTGGTTCTAACTACAGCATACATACCTCTAAATGATATATACATTTTTAGCTATTATTTTTATTAATAATTATTTATTAATTGTTAAGAAATTCCCCCTGACTTCAAGATTTCAAATTTGCTTCTTTTCAGATTCTACCCCTCTGAGTCCAAACAGAACACATCTACTTCCTCTTCTCTGACAGTGCCTTTCAGATAGCCGAAGATAATTCACACATCTTCTCTGAATCTCCTCTTGTCCAGGCTAAACATCACATTTCCTCGAACTGATCCTTATGAGATAAGAACTCAAAGCCCTTCCCTATTATCAGGGTTCTTTGAACCAGGGTACCCCAATCCATTGACCATGTCATTGACAGGACACCCATAATGTCAGGGTGGGACATCAAATGTTGTGTGGTCAGATCATCTGGGTGTCCTGTCCTAAGCCTTTGGCTAAATTGCAAATTGCATTTGATGAATTCCTTCTCTCCTCTTCCATACAGGTGATAGTCTCCTCAGTGATTAGAGATAATCTCTCTATACTGAACTTGTAGAAACTATACCAGTAATTGTGGGAAGGGTTACGTGAAATTGGAGACAGGTCTGCAAGAAGGAAATCTCAATTCAAGATAACGGGAGGCACCTGTGTCCCATGTAAGGGGAGCGTGTAATCTGGGAGAAGCATGGAAGCTAAGAGTCATTCAGGGCTGGAAGGGAGCTCAGAGGACATCTGGTCCAATGCCTTCAAGTCAGCCTAATCATTCATGAAACATTTATTAAGCGCCTACTATGGGCCAGGCATTGAGGTTACAATAACAAAATGACATAGTTTCTGTCCTCTTGAAGCTTACATTCTATTGGGTGGGAAAACCCCCACGTATAGAAAATTAAATACAGAATAGATGAAAGTGAGACTGGAGGCTCAGGAGTGACTTTCAGTAGGAGGAAGCCTTTGAGCTGGGCTTTGAAGAAGCTAAGGATGGTACAAAGTGGAGGTGAAGAAGAAAGGCAAAGCCATGGAGGTGGGAAATGGATCATCATGTATAGGGAGCAAGAAGCCGACCAGCTTGACTGGCACTTAGAGTGCATGAAAGAGAATGATGAGCCCAGGAAAAGGTGCTGGAGTGATTGTGAAGGGCTTTAGATACCCAACGGAGGAGTTTGAATTTTACCTCAGAGGCCAGAGGTGCATGTTCCACCTCAGGCTACTCTTCTTGAGGACCGTCTACTGTAGTCTCTTCAGCTGGTCTTCATAGAACCAGCCTCCACCCATTCTTAGTCACCCTCATCCAAAAAGGCTCTGACTGGTCAGGTTCCAGAATCCTGGGCTGGGGGTGGGGAGGTCTCTGGGATGATCCTGTTTGGATTTCGGGACTTCTGGGGTCTCATCCAACTCTGGAGTTCTGTGATATTGTCATGGTCAGATGGATACAGATCAGGCCTTAGACTCAAGAAGACCTGGCTTTAAGTTTTGCTTCTGACTGGCCAAGTCCTTCGATGTCCCAGGACTCTATGCAGCGCCCTCAGATTGTGGTGGAGGAGGTGTTGGTAGAGGAATTTCCTCATTGGGGCATTCCTTAAGCTAATGAAACCACAGGCCTGACCCTCATTTCAATTACTGAGCTATACTTAAGGCAACAGAGAGGCAAGGATCTGTCATCAAAATTGAGTCATTGTTGAGTTATTTTCCAGTCATATCCACCTCTCTGTGACCCTATTTAGGGTTTTCTTGGCAAAGATGCTAGAGTGGTTTGCCATTTCCTTCTCCAGCTCATTTTATAGATGAGAAAACTGAGACAAACAGGGCTAAATGACTTTCCTAGGTTTACACAGCTAGGAAGTATCTGAGGGCAGATTTGAACTCATGACAATGAGTCCTGATTCCAAGTGAGGTGCTCTATGTGCTGCCCATCAAAGCACTGGGTTTAAATCCCAACTTGTTACTTGTTTGACCTTATGGAAGTGACTTCACTTTTCTGGGACTCCTGTGCATCATCTGTACAATGAGGGGCTAGACCAGACCCCCCTGTAGAGTGCTTTCTAGGTCTAAGCATATGCTCTTAAGATCCATGATCCTTGGTTTGGGGAATAGGTTAGAGAAGAACCGAGAATCAGCCTGAGAGCACACAGTAGACACACACTAGGCCTACCCCTAAGATCCATTCTGGCTCTTCATTTTTCTACTCTCATCCCTAGGCATCTAGAAAAAGAGAGAAATAGGGACCTTGCTCCCAAGTGCCCAGTAAATGCAGCAAACTCATTTTCTTGTTTTGGAGGGAGGGGGTGTTTCAAACAGACCCACTGACTGCCTGAGGGGCTTAGATTCTCTCCAGACTCTCTTCACTCATGGTCCTCATCCTGGGAGGAGCTGACTTTACAGTCCTTTTCTCTTTCTTTTATTAGATGACTAATCATATAAACAATGGAGTGAGTCTTCCATAAGGGGGTGAAATTCCATATTGACCTTTCCACGGAAGCTCTAATAGCTGGGGAGGGGAGAGTCTCATCCCCCCAACTGCCTGATGGGACATGGTGATCGCCGACTCCTGAACAGCACTGCTTACAGAATCTGGCTCGTGTTCTCTAATCTCTGGTATTCAGTGTGACAAGGCCAGTGTGGCTGGCCTGGAGAACGCGGGAAGAGAGAGGGTCTGATCCAACAGTCTCCCTCAGCCCAAGAACCTGGGAGCTGGGCAGTCTGGAAGCCCAGAGCCCCGGGGGCTGCTGCTTCTAGGGGGGCCTTGGTCGTCATTGTAGGGTTCTAGGTCTCCTCCTCTGAAAGCTCCCTAGAGATCAGAATGAAGAATTTCACTATAGGAAAAGGGATTCAGAGGTCCTTTTGGCCAGCCATCTCCTTTTACATAGGAGGAAAGTGAGGCCCAGTGAGACACATGCCAAGTTAATGATGCAATGGCCCTGAGCTTCAGGTCTCCAGACTAGCTCTAGAGTCTTCAGGACTCATCGTAACAATTTAAGGTTGAGGGGCTCTACTCACAGGCCACAGGGGATCATTGACTCATTCTCAGCCAGCCCCTGTCCACAAAGGGCCAAGCAGAGTCCTCACAACAGAAAGAAAAATCGCTCCATCTGGACCTCTGGGCTCCTTACTCTTGTTAAATGGCCAGGAGGGCAGAGAAGGAGCCTGGGGATCATTTTCTTCAAGCCACCAAAGCAGTTGGAAACCACATTCTTTTATTATCTGTAAGAATTTGGGGAATGGCAAGGGAAGAGGAGCAAGCAGCCTGTCTCCTCTGTTTCTGCAAGGTTTCCAGGCTGATTAGAATTGCAAGGGAACACAAAAATGCGACCCCTCCTCTTTGATCTCCAGGGTGGCTAAGAGCTGGGTGTGAGGTCAGAAGAGCTGGCTTTGGGCTAGGCGCTAACACTCTCTAGCTTTCTAACCTCCATCTCTTGAAGCCTCCATTTCCTCATCTATAAAACCAGAGTGGAGCACCAGCTTTGATAACCTTTCCCCCAGAGACAATAGGTGTTGGTACTATATCTTTAAGAGGCAATGGAATGTTGTACTGTTATAGCTTAACTGTCATTGGATGAGCCGTCTATGAGGACATCTCTGTTCCACAGCAGTTGCAGTGGTATCAGTTAAAGGTGACTTTGGCTGTAATCATTCTCCCAGCTGATATATTGTAAATAATTGTTTATGCCTTTGTTTTATTGTTGGCTACACTGTTAATAAATAGTAAAACCAGTAACCTTGTTGTTTATTTAAGGTTAGCAGATTATAGTGTCTGATATAGAGAGAAAAAGAGAGGAGCCAAAGGTTATAAGGAAAAGAGGTTTCTCCAGTTTATTAAATATTTAATAGTCTGGAGGCTTCAGAGATAATTGATTAATTAATGAGAGATGTTGCAATTTTATTAATTAATGTGGAAATATCAGAACATATCTCCTGGTTCTCTGGATGAAGATGAATAAGAAAAATGACCTATTAGTTAGTAACTAGAGGGGAGAGAGAGAGAGAGAGAGAGAGAGAGAGATAGAGAGAGAGAGAGAGAGAGAGAGAGAGAAAGAGAGAGAGAGAGAGCTTGCGAGGGAGCGCAAGCCAAACCCCCTGCTCCAGGGATAATGATACTTTTATTCCCTTCCCCACATCGATGTTGCTAAGTGAACCTTGAATCACTACAGAGATGTAAGTTATTAATATAGGCCACGCCTCCCCTCTCCCTTCCTTAATCTGCCTGGAATCAACTAGCTGCATTTCATTTGCAGTTTTGTGTTAAATTTATTGGTATTCTGATGAAACAATAGCCACTTCCCAACAAATACTGAAACAAACAAACCCCTTCACAAAGTACATCCTCCACCCAGCCCCCCACTAAACACTGATCAATTGTTAACAGAAAGCAGGGCAGTCTGACATTGATGTCTACCATTGTAATCCACTAGACCATTGGTGCCTCTCCATATGACTTTGTTTACAATGCTGTAGCTCCCGTGTGTATGTTCTTAGGGATCCACTTTTCTTACTTCTGAATCTCTTCTTACAACTCTTGCCTTGTTCCTCTGGCTCCTTCATATTCAATACCCACCCCCCCTTTCCTCTTTAATCAAGCAGTCATCTTCTATTACATCCATATACCAATTTGTTCATCCTTTACCCTATTTTCAGGAACATATTTTGTTTCACTGTTTTTGTGGTTTCAAATAATGCTTCATGAAACACGTTTGAATCTTTTCTTGCAGCCAATAACTTCTTTGCTAAAGGTCTGAGAGGGTTGAAGATTATAAACAATGTAGTCACTTTTTAAAAAATGATTTGGACTTGAATACCTGCCCTTTTAGTGAAGGAACAATAATGAAGGTGAAGGTTATTGAATATAAAACAGAGAATGCCAGAGCGGAGAGATGCCTTAGAACAAAGCCGGGAGGGCCCTTAGAATATAGAACAGAGGAGTTCAGAGGCTTCAGGGGGCCTTAGAACATAAGAACACAGAATGTTGGATCTTGGAGATCAAATTTATTTTTTATCATATATTTATCATTAAATTATTAAATATATCATTACATATTTCCTAATGACATATACATTTTCAAATGTTAATTTTTTTAAACTTTGAGTTCCAAATTCTCTTCCCTGAAAATAGAGTAAATATCAAAGGGAGGGAATAGGATGGAGGGTAATACAGTTAGCAATAGTAACTGCGAAAAAAACCCCACAATTTGAAGCAAGTTTGTCTGACAGGCCTCAGTTCTCAAATACAGAGAACTGAGTCAAATTTGTTAAATTAAGAGTCATTCCCCACTTGATAGATGATCAAAAGACATGAAGTCTTCAGATGAAATAATCAAAGCAACCTATAGCCATATGAAAAAGTGCTCTAACTCACTATTGATTGGAGAGATTCAGGTCAAAACAATTCTGGGTACTACCTCATACTTATTGGATTGGATAATAGGACAGCAGAGGAAAAGGACAAATGTCAAGGGGGATGTGGGGGAAATGAGATATTAATACATTGGTAAAGTTGTGAACTGATTCAAACATTCCGTAGAGCAATTTGGAACTATGGCCAAGGGGCTATAAAACCATTAATACACTTTGACCTAGCAATACCACTACTAGGTTGGTATCCTAACAGAGATTTTAAAAAATTGAATTCAAAATTGGGGTGATGCCCATCACTTGGGGAATGGCTGAACAAATCATGGGATGAGATTAGGATGGAACACTAATGCTGTGGGAAATGATGAGCAGGATGTTATCAGAAGGACTTAAGAAAAAATGCAATCCATCTACAGAGAAAGAACTGATGGTAGTTGAATACAGATTGAAGAAAAAAAAATTGTTAGATCCTCTTTCTAAAGTATTTTTGTCTGTTTTATTTCACAACTTTAGTAATGTGGAAATGTTTTACATGACTGCACATGTATAACATATTGAATTGCTTGAATTCTTAATGGGGGATGGGGAGGGAGGAAGAGAATTTGGAACACAAAGTTTTAAAAATTGATGTGAAAATTTCTTTATATATGTAACTTTGGGGAAATGCTAAATAAATAAATATACAAATTATCTTCCCCTTGCCTCTTCCCCCTCCTTGGGAAGGCAAACAATTCAATATTGATTATACATGTGAAATCATACAAAGCGTTTCCTTATTAGCCATGTTGCAAAAGAAAACATAAGAAAAACAAAGAAAAAACACATGCTTCAATCTGCAGTCAGGGTTCATAAGTTCTCTCTCTGAAGGTAGATAGCATTTTTCATCATGGATCCTGTGGAATTGTCTTGTATCAGAGTACCTAAGTCCTTCACAGATGATCATCCTTACAATATTGCTGTTACTGTGTACAATGTTCTCCTGGTTCTGTTCACTTCACTATGCATCAGTTCATATAAATCTTCTGAGGTATTTCTGAAACCATCCTGGTCATCATTTCCTTTTGCACAATAGTGTTCCATTACAGTCATATGCCACATCTTGTTTAACCATTCCCCATTTGATGGGCATCCCCTCAATTTCCATTTGTTTGCCACCAAAAGAAAGAGCTACTATAAATATTTTTGTACATATAGATCCTTTTCCTTTTCCTTTGATCTCTTTGGGATATAGGCATAGTCATGGTATTGTTGGGTCAAAGGTATTCATAGTTTTATAGCTCTTTAGTAGTAGTTCCAAATTGTTCACCAGAATGGTTGGACCAGTTCACAACTCCAACATGCATTAGTGTCCCAATTTTTCCACATTCCTGCCAGCCCTTCATTTTCCTTTTCTTTCATGTTAGCCAATCTGATAGGTATGAGGTCATATTTCAGAGCTGTTTTAATTCCCATTTCTCTAATCAATAGTGATTTAGAGGGGCAGCCAAGTGGCACAGTGGATAAAGCACTAGACTTGGATTCAGGAGGACCTGAGTTCAAATCCAGCCTCAGACACTTGACACTTATTAGCTGTGTGACCCTGGGCAAGTCATTTAACCCTCATTGCCCTGCCAAAAATAGAGATTTAGAGCATTTTTATATGACTATTGATAGCTTTGGCTTCTTCTGAAAACTGCCTGTTCACATCCTTTAACCATTGGTCAACTGGGGAATAGCTTGCATTTTTATAAATTTGGCTCAGTTTCCTATATATTTGAGAAACAAAGCCTTTATCAGAGAAACTTCCTGTAGCCCCCTCTCCTCCCACCTTTTCCCCATTTTCTTTCTAATTTTGACTACAATACTTTTGTTTGTGGGGCACTAGGTGGTACAAAGGATAGAGCACCAGAACTGGAGTCAGAAAGACTTCAAATCTGGCCTCACTGGCTTTGTGACCCTGGGCAAGTCACAACCCCTAATTGCCTTAGTTCCACATCTGTAAAATGGAGACACACTGGCGAAGGAAATGGAAAAAATGTCACTATCTTTACCAAGAAAATCCCGTGGACAATGTCACATAGAATTGGGTGTGACTAAACAAGAAGTTTTGTTGGTGCAAAAGCTATATAATTTCAAGTAACCCAAATGATCTATTTTACTTTCCATGATCCTTTCTCTCTCGTGTGGTAAAAAATTCTTCCCTTATCTATAGATCCAAGAGGTACATTTTCCCATGCTTCCCTAATTTACTTATGATATCACTTCTTAGGTCTAAATAATCTCTCCATTTTGACCTTATTTTGTTATATGTTGTGAGATGTTGGTTTATGACTAGCTTCTGCCAAACTGCTTTCCAGTTTTCTTAGCGATTTTTGTCAAGTGGTGAATTCTTACCCCTCTAACTCGGATCTTTTGGTTTTTCAAACACTAGATTACTATGGTCATTGACTACTGTGCATTGTGTACTTAATCTATTCTACTGATCTGCCCACTCTATTTCTTACCCAGTACTAGATTGTTTGAATGATTATTGCTTTATAATATAGTTTGAAATCTGGTACTGCTAGGCCACCCTCCTTCACATTTTTTCATTTATGCCTTAGTCGAATTAATTTAGAATAATTAATATAATATATTCTAGTTCCAAGTGTCATTAAAGGTTACTTAGTCCAATCCCTTCATTTTTCAGAGAGTGGAAGTGAGACCCGAGAGAGCCAATGATGTGTCCAAGGTGACACATATAATTAATGGAAGAATCATGACTACTGCCTGGGGCTCCTTGAATCTTTCTAGAAGGCAGTAGGATTCATTCAGGATGTTATGGGCCATGGGAGCTTTAAAAGACTTTTTTTTTTCTGAGTGAGGTGTTAATGTCTTGGCACTCATAGAATGAGGCAAGACAGGGTGGTGGGAAGAACATGAAGTAAGGTCATTAGGAGTCCATTCCCAGCCTCAAAGTTGAGTCACTAGACTGCTCTGAGTGAGTCACCTGGCCTCAGTTTCCGCATCTGTAAAACTGGGTTCAAAGCAATGACTTCTTACATCCTATGTTGAATATGAGAACTGATGAGGTAATGTCTGTTAAGGGCTTTGAGCTCCTTTGAGAACAGTACTATAAAATCACAAGGTGTTATTATATTAGGGGATACCACAAGGTTACTCAGACTAGTGAAGTTCATGTTTTGGTCTGATAAACCATGGGTTGTTGATGTTCTTCATTAAGCATCCTCTGCCCCTCTAAAAGCCCACTTGCCAGATCCTCAGTGATATGTGTGTGTGTGTGTGTGTGTGTGTGTGTGTGTGTGTGTATGTAGCAAACCCTGATCATGGTCCATGTATTTGAGGCCCAGAGAAGCCCTGAATGGTGTCAGGCTTGGATACACTCCTGGAGCATGCAGGCCAGTTCTGAGGCTGATTCCCAGATTTAAGACATCTCAGTGATAAAGAGGATTGTCATTTCTTTGAAGCTATACATTTCACAGCGCTTTCCTCCCAATATCATCCGGAGGGAGGCAGTACAGTGGATCAATCAGTGATATACAGGCATTTCTTCTGGGCCAAGCACTGTCCCAGGTGCTGGAGATACAAAACACAAGTGAATCAGTTCCTGCCTTCAAGGAGATTTCCATGATTATTCTCACTTTGCATGACAAAACCATGCCTCTGACTCACCCCCAGTCATAGAGCTCAGAAGGCACTTAGCTACCCCTTGAACACATGCTTTGCTGAATCCAAATCTTGGCCTTTCCCCCTGGGCATTCTGGGAAAATAGCTTTTGTGAGCTCAGGCTATGTCCAGCATTTCACAGAAAGCTGAGCCAGAAGAGAGCTCAGAGCCATTTGGTGTCAGCCTTTACCTGGGCAAGTATCCCCACTACAAGTCAGGTCATTCACATGAGGGAACCAAGACTCACTCACAGTGTGCACGACACCTTCATTGTCATGATCTCCTCAGGGAGTTTCTCTTGACAAGCCATTCTGCAGTCAATGCTAAAGACCTGCTGTGAGTGGGAGCCAGTCCTTGCCCAGGGAGCCAAGCTGACTTTGACATTGTTGTAATTGAAAGGAACTTTTTCCTGATACCAAGTCTAAATTTAAGTCTTGGCACTTTCTTCCTATTGTTCCTGCTTCTGAGTTCTGGGGCCAAACCAAAGTAGTCTAATTCCTTTTTCAGGGAGCAGCCTGTCAAATACTCTAAGACAGCTTGGATACTGCCTCTGAGTCTTCTCTCTTTTGCTAACCTGTCAGGGAAGTAGAATGGCAAAGGAGGTTGTAGAAAGAAATCAAGACCCAAACTCAAGGGAGCCCCAAGTTTGAATCTGGATTATGGCTGTCTGACTCTGGGTGAGACACAGCAGCCCTGGGCCTCTGTTTCCCATTCTGTAAGATTAGGATAATAATGCCTTCTGACCTTTTTTAAAGGTGGCTTGTGGGGCTCAGTGAGATTGGGTATACAAAGTACTTTGAGATCTTTAACATGCCATGTCAATTAAAGTCATGATTGCTATTACTAGTTTCTATAGAGGCTGGTTAGTGCAGTAGTTAAGGATTGGACTTGGAATCTAGAAGACCTAATTAAGCCTCTGCCAATGGTTGTGAATCCCTTGGCAAGTCCTTTTATATCTATTCACCTCAGCCTACCCCACAGACTTTATCTGGTCATTTAGGGTGGGGCTGTGGCCTGCAACTTTGCTCAGATGGAAGGTCTTACCACACTGGGAGTTCCTTAAGCTGAAGAAGAAACACACTCATTCAGATTTTAAAAAATCCTCCAGGCTAAAAGTCCTCATTTCTCTCTGAAGATCCTTGCGGGGTCTGGTTTTCATTCCTCTCATCACTAAGTGTCTTCTTCAGTGCACATGATCACTTGTCATTGTCCTTTCTTAAATAGTGAGTAATCCCACCAGGGAGACTGGCATTGTCCACTGGATCTTTGTTACCTCACCAGGACAGCTTAGGGACCTTTGACTCTCTCTACTTCTGAATACCTTCTTCTGTCCTTTCACTCCCTTGTTAAAAACCTCTTGTCACATTTTTAAAGACTGTCCCTTCTGTCTCTTTAGGGCTCCTCTGAGTTGCATCTTGAGCTCCTTTGTCCTTCAGGATGCAGATCATGATGGGGGAAGAGTAGTCATGTGATATTCACATTTCTTTTCCTTTATATTTGAAGGCCCATTTCCTGGTCACTTGAAAAATTTCTTGTTTGTCATTGGAATTGTTTATTCTAACCACTACATGTCTTGGAGTTTGCAACAAAGGTCTCCCTCACTCTTCTTTCTTTATCCCACAAATGACCTGAGAATTCTTTTGATTGGCACTTTGTTTTCTGTGTTCAAAAGTTCTGGACAATTTTCTTGTATTATTTCTTATATTATAATGTTCAGGTTTTTTCACTTGTCATGTTCCTCTGAGAGAAATATAATCCTTAAATTGTCTCTTTGTATCTTGTCTTTGAGATCAATATGCTTTGTTTTTATAGGAGGTCATGCTGTCCTTTACCATTATTTCTTTTTGTTTCTCTTGTTCCAGATTGTCTTCCCTTCTGTGTATTTGCATCTCCTATTAGTTATTCTTTCTTTTGTTTCTTTAGGGAGATTTGCCACTATGGATACACTTTTTATCTATTCTGCCAGTTATTTCATCATAAATTCTCCTTTCATGAGTCTTATTTCTCATTTGACAAGTCAGGAACATCATGTTGTTCTTTTGGGAATTCATAGGGTACTCTGCCTCAAATATAGATTTATTTTCTTTTGTCTTAGAATATTTATTTAGAGATGCTGTTAATGTCTTTTCCATTAGTTTATCTGCTTGTGTTCAAGGTTTTGTTTTTTTTTTTAAATCTGAGTTTCCTCCCTCCTGGTATATTTGGTAAATTCGGTCCCCCCCCTTGTATTCCCCCATTACTCATTTTCTGACTCCTTCCCCTTTGATGGTTGTCAGGGCTGGACCCCAAAGCCATCTCAGTCTCTTCCTATAATAGGGAAGTCACTTTTCATTGCTATTTGCACAAAGTGGCTTCTGGGAGGTCAGAACTAGCCTTAGCTTGATACCAGTTCTCTTTCCTTCTGGCCTGGGGGAGCACCTCCCTCCTACTGACACCCTGCCCTATTCCTTCTGTCTCTTAACTCTCTAAGTATTGCTCCATTACAACAGAGATGCTGTGACCTGGGCTCCCGCTCTCCTTCACCTCCACTTCTACCACCCAGGATGTGTTTGGGGGAAGAGTTGAGTTCTATGGCTTTTTGCCTATGAATAGTGGAGCAAGGGTGAGATGGGGGTGGTGTACTGGCAGATACTGAAGCAGCATCAAATAAATTGCTGAGTTATTCCCAGAGTACAGCACTGTGAGTTGGATTATGCTACCCTGCCTGGGCATAGGGCCTGGTGGAGGGGAGGCTGGTGAGTGAGTTAGAGATTAGCCTTCTCTGCTATTAGTTCACTGGGTTGTTTCCTTGTAAGGGTTCTTGGTATCTTAGATCATCTAGACAGCTCCAATTTCTTTATTTCTTAGACTTGTTATTTTTTAAAAGTAATAAACATTTTATTTATGGTTTTGTGTTCCAACTTTTATCCTTCCTTCCCTCTCCCCCTTCTCCCCTTCCTGAGGTGGCAAGCAATCAGATATGAGTTATATATGTATGATTATCTAAAATACTGCCATATTTTCCATTTTGTACAAGAAAAGTTGATTGAAAGGAAAAAGTGAAAGAAAATTAAAAATTGTATGCTTCAGTCTGTTCCATCAATATTAGTTCTTTCTTTGGAGGTAGATAGTATGTTTCATCAATAGTCCTTTGTGATTGTCGTGGATTATTATATTGTTGAGAATAGTCATGTCATTCACAGGTCTTCATCAAGCAATACTGATATCACTATGCATGATGTTCTCTTGGTTCTGCTCACTTCCCTATACATCTGTTCATACATGTCTTTCCAGGCCTTTCTGAAGTCATCCTGCTTGTCATGTCTTATGGCACAATGATATTCCAACGCCATCATATGCCACAGCTTGTTTAGCCATTCCCCAATTGATAGGAATTCCTTTGGTTTCCAATTCTTAGCCACCATAAAAAGAGCTGATATAAATATTTTTGTAACTAGGTCCTTTTCTCTTTTTGGGGATGGCAGACTGAATTTTTGTTTTAGAGAGGTTGGCAAGCTGAGGTGGCTTGGAGAAGATGCCTAGTTCTTGATATTTCTGATCATTTGACCCAAAGGAGATCCTATCCAGTTCTAGATGGAAGATCCTTTGTGGAACTTCCCAATTATGCTGAAGATGAAGCTGAGAAATGTGACCATCCATATGACTTTCAAAGATGTTGGCCCCAGAGTAAGCAAGCCATCGATGTGACATCAGTGCAGCCCTGTCCCTTCCTGGGACTTGTTTTCTTCTACTGTAAAATGAGGGAATTCAGTGTAGTTGATCTCTAAGGTCCTTTGAGTCTTTGATGTTCTAGAACATGGATGCAGGGTAATATGGAAGGGAGAGGCTGGAGACTATGCACTGGGATCTGCCAGAGACTTGAGTATTCTGCAGGAGGCCCTTTCTGGTCCCTCCAGCTGCTAATGTCCTTCCCTCTAAAGTGATCTTGTAGCTACTCTCTACTCACCTTTCTGGATCTGTTCGCTTGCAGGGTGCCTCCACCATTAAAATGAGACTTCCTTGAAGGGACTCGGGTTTGTGTTTTCTAGCACAGTGACATACAGGGAGAAATCTCAGGAAGGAAAACCTCTCTGTTAATGAAGAACAGACATTTTCCTGCTCTGGATATTCTTGTCTTAGATGTCTGGGGGCCCTGGGAAGGTATGCGACTCACCCAGGGTCACACAGTCAGAATGTGTCAGCCCAGGTCTTCCTCAGTCTAAAGGCAGTTCTCTGTAGTTGGCAGCATGCCATGCTTTCTCACTGCTTGGCACAGAGTAGGAACTTCATAGATGCTGCTTCAAGTGAAATGAAATCCTTGGTCCAGAGTGGGATGAGAAAGCAGGCTGACACACAGCTCCAGTGGCCATGATGTAGGGAGAGCTGATCTGAACCTGGGTCTTGCCTAGGCTCTGCTGCAGGTACTTTGGAAGGAAGTGAGAGAATGGGAAGGCAGCTGCCCCATATCTCTGGTAGAACTGTGGTATGAGGGACTGTTTGGTGACAGTGGGTGCTTGGGAAGGACCTCTGAGCCAAGCCCAGGCATGACTAGAGGCTTGCACCCCTGAGATAATCCATCCTAAATGCATTAATGTAGGTGACATAGCCCCTCCAATTCACATGTCAGGAGAGGAAACCCTGAGAAAATGAAGACCACTGGGAGTCTGGGCTGGAGACAGTGGCAGCTGGACAGAGGAGATCAGTTATCTTCCATTTTCAAATTTATTAAGATTTATCACTTCCCCATCTCCTTCATCTCCCCATATGTCCCTTTCCTCAGAACAAGCCATCCATTTTAGGTAGCTTCCAATCTTGAGCAGTTACTATTGTCATCTACATGCTAAGCCTGGCTGTTTCCATAGCTCCAAAGAATACCAGGACTTTTTGCATCCTTTAAATTTCAGTTCCCTAGTACAAAACGTCAATTGCCCCAGCCTAGGTATAGCTCTGATATAAACAGTGTGAGGGTCGCTGTGGCCTTGTTGGGTTTAGCACTGAATTGGCTTCTTCTTGTGGAGTGTATGTGTGTGTGCACATGTGTGTGCATGTGTGTGCATGTGCATATGTGCATGTGTGAGTGTGCGTATGTGTCAGGTAGCCCTAGAGTTCAAACAAAGCTCACGCCAGGCAGTGGGGGAATCTGTGATGATGGAGCCAGGGTTAGATTCAACCTGGGGCAGTTTAGCTAACCTGAATGCAGCCAAGATACCCCTCACTCTCTCATCCCTAGAAAAGGAAGCACAGGGGAGCTAAAGGGAATGCATGGCTTGTTCAATACTCACTTAAAGTATGAATTACCCTTATCACATTCCTGACAGGGTTATCCAGCCTTCATTTGAAGACCTTCAGAAACAGGAAACTCCCTACAACCTGAGGCAGTCCATTTTGCTTTGAGATAATCCTATCTTTGTTTTTAGTAAGTTTTTTTCTATCTGAACACTATCTGACTGTCTATTCCACCCCTTCTTTCTTATTCCATCTTCTAGGACCAAACTGGTCAAATCTTATTTCTCTTCCACATGACACTTTTAAGAGATTCAAATATAATTTTTGTTGTTATTCAGTCATATCTGAGTCTTCATGACCCCATTTGGAGTTTCCTTGGCAAAGCTACTGGAGTGGTTTGCCATTGTCTTCTCCAACTCATAGAGGTAAACAAGGGTAAAGTGACTTGCCCAGGGTCACATAGCTGGTAAATGTCTGAGGCTGGATTTGAACTCAGGTCTTCCTGACTCCAGGTCAGGTGCTCTACTCACTATGGTGCCACCTAGCTGCTCTTGAAAATAACTCCAAGCTTAAAGTGTGACTAAGAAAAGGGATTGGAGAGTAAACTGTGGGACCTGCTTTCCTGATGTGAGCTTCTGTTTGGACTGTGACTTGACTTACCTTTCAGGGCTATTGTCAGAAAAGTGCTTGGCAAAAACAAGTGTTCTCACCCATGTGAAGGTTGTTGGAAGTGTGGTGTGGAGGGAGCAGGCATGTGATACAAGAAGGCTGGGCTTCCTGTGGCCACATGTCTTCCCATATGCTGCACACTGGACATGTCATCTCTCTTGAGAGCATAGCTGCTCATTGAGGGTGTGAGAGATTTTTTACTGAAGAGTCTAGTTCCTGAGCTGCCTGGTATTCAGCAGGTACTTAATAAATGCTGGTGGCTCGATTTATGTATTGATGCTTGCTCTCTGTTCCTCTGTATCTATGTCTCTGTCTGTCTCTCTTTCTCTCTGTCTCTTGTCTCTGTTGCTGTCTCTGTTTCTCTCTCTCTGTGTCTCTCTGTCCCTGTCTCACTCTGTCTCTCTTTGTTTCTATCCCTTTGTCTCTGTCTCCCCCCCAGAACCTCCTCTGTCTCTCCCCTCCATAAGAATCAGAGTTAGAAGGCACCTTTGAGATCATTATATCTACTTTTCATCTTCTAGATGAAGGATCTGAGGCCCACAGTGGCAGAGTGACCAGTCTGTAGCCACAGCCGTCCTAGTAGACCTGATATTTGCACCCATGTCCTCAGACAGCCCCAAATTCTGGTCTTTTTAACCCACTATGAACTCCTCCTCCACCAAGGGACCCCAGAGGCAGGAACAGGGAACTTTCGCAGCCCCACAGGCCCCATCCCCAGTGATTCCTTGCACCTTGGCTGAGAAAAACCAGGCCGAGGCCCCTGAGAACCGTGTGGCCTCCTGGATGGGGAGGCTGCTCCATTGCCCATTGATGAAGCCCCCACAGAGCCCAGGTGCTGACCCCCTTCTCCATGCTTGGGCCTGAGTGGCTGGGGCAGCAGTTGGGATGGATTGAGTTTCCCTGGGGCCAGGCTGGCCTCTTGGTGATGTGAAAGGTCTGGTCCAATTAGGATAATCTGGGGGCACTTCCTCTCCTTGCATGCAGGTAAATCACAGCTCATTTCCCCCCAGAGGACCTAGACTGGGGCCAGCCTGGCCCTTTTATCTCATGACCTGGTAATTACAGTGCCATGGGCAAGCCCTCCTTGGGGGCGGGCTGCTGATTAAGAGGTGAAGGGTTGTCTGGGAGAATGTGCAGGGCATAAAGTCTCCCTGATGCCTCCCTTCTGAGGACTCTTTCTCCCCAGCAGGTATGTTAAATGCCTGCCCTGAGTCACGTTACAAGCCTGAATGGGAGCCACATGAAGTTTAGCGGGGACACAAAGAGCTGGGGCTAGAGGAGGCCCCCAAAGGAATGCAGATGCTGGGGGGGGGCACATGCCCAGAAATGGAGACAAGGCCAAGATAATGATGGGGAAGGGGATGTGCATTTAATCTCCCCTCCCCCTCAAGAAAACCTCCCAACACGTTGGGAACAAGGGAAAATTGTTCCTCTCTGGCAGCTTTGCCCACGCTTTCCTGGAGCATGACGGAAGCTTGAACTGCTCCAGCTTCTGGAGAATAGAGGGGAGACTGAGGGAATCAAGCACAGAAAGCCCTTTGGATGCCCAGCCTTGACAGAAATGTGTCTGCAGGTTCCCCAGACCATCATCTACCTGTGCAAGGAACATACCATGCTGGGACTGCCGCTGAACGGAGAGAACAATCCTCAGTGAAACAGTGTGTTGTGTGGTGGTGAGACGGGGAAGTGGGGAAGAGCATCGAACATCGGAGCTGGGAGAGGAAGGGGATACAAATCCAGAGCCAGGAGGGACCCCAGAACATGGAATGTCAGAGCCAGGAGGGATCCTTAGTGAACAGGATATCAGATCTGGGAGGGATCCTAGAACATGGGATGTCAGAGTTGGGAGGGGCCTTAGAACATGGGATGTCAGAGCTGGGAGGGATCCTAGAATATATGATGTCAGGACTGGGAGGGGCCTTAGAACATGGGATGTCAGAACTGGGAGGGATCCTAAAACATGGGATGTCAGAGTTGGGAGGGATCCAAGAACATAGAATGTCAGACCTGGGAGGGCCTGTAGAACATATTATGTCAGAGCTGAGAGGGATCCTTAGTGAACAGGATATCAGATCTGGGAGGGAACCTAGAACATGGGATGTCAGAGCTGGGAGGGGCCTTAGAACATGGGGTGTCAGAGCTGGGAGGGGTCTTAGAACATGGGATGTCAGAGCTGGGAGGGACCTTGGAGCAAAGAGTCACAACTGAGAAGTACCTTAGAAACCATGTGCTCCAACCCCTTCATTTTATACTTGGGGATGTTGCAGCCCAGAGAGGGAAAGGCCCACACAGCAAGTGCCTAGCAGAGTTCAGAGCTCAGGATTCCTGACACTGACCAATTCTTTCCTCCGAGGCTGTCCCATGTAGCTCTTGGAGGAAGTCATTTGCCCTCCAGCACTTCAGGCTGAATGGTGCCGGAACCAGCTATATCCCACTTCCTGGCTCCCTCCAAGCCCTCCCCACTTCCCTTTCTGCCCAGCTTTAGAATTGGGGGCCACTGGAGGCTGAACTGTACCCACAGAGGCACATTTCTAATAGAGGGATATGCACCAAGACAGCCCATCATCCAGACAATTGGACCAAGGACCCCTAATGGGAGTCTAAAGGACTGACTTCCCATTGAAACTGTTTCCTTTTAGTATTTCTTTTGAGAATCCCTTGTAGGCAAAGGTAGTTCAGTATTAGAAGGCAAAACGTCAGTTCAGTGACTAACTTACTGTGTCATCCTGACCAAATGAATTCCCTTCTCTGGGCCTCAGTTTACTTATTGGTCACTTGAAAGGGTTGGGGTAAGTGCTTTCCCAGTTCCCTTCCTGGATTGACATTCTAGGTTCTAGGTTCTGTTGTCTAATTCCTTGGGGCAAAGCAAAATAATGACATTTATTGACTTGCACAATAAACCTTAGCACTTAAAACAAATCTTAACCCCCCTCAATTTCAACATCTCCTCCTTTTCATTACAGTCCTGTGTTTTACATGATTTGACACTGAGTTGTTCAGACAATAATGACATATTCTTTAGACTACATACCATATTGTATGCCTTGGAGGCACGGTCCTTTTTTTCAAGCCTACATTTGATCATAGCCTCCAGATGTTTGATGGGGTATACACATCAGGTGAATTTCCAAGGCACTGAAGCATGTTTATCTGCTTCTTCTGGAAAATGTTTTTTAACCTATTGTGACATGTGGCATGATGTGAGGCTGTGGTACAATATTTCATTTCAATTTGGAGATTTCTACAATTCCAGAAAAATTTTGTTTCTCAATATATCAATTCATTTATCAAAGTTTATAATTCCCTCAATAAGGGTGAGGCTTTCAGGACCACTGGAAGTAAAAAAAAAACAAATTAGAGTGGGTGTTTTGCAATTGGATGGTGCTGCTCAGATCTCACAGCTTAAAATGGACAATGGTTTAGATGTGGTCATCAAAGGCAGTTAGGTGGTGTGCAGTGAATAGAGCACTGGGCTTGGAATCAGGAAGATTCATCTTCATAAGTTCAAAGCTGGCCTCAGATACTTACTAGCTATGTGACATTGGGAAAGTCACTTAACCATGTTGACCTTAGTTCCTCATCTGTAAAATGGTTTGGAGAAGGAAATGGCAAACCATTCTAGTATCTTTGCCAAGAAAAGTGGGGTCATGAAGAGTTTGACACAACTAAAATGACTCAACAAAAAAGTCAAGGAAAAAGTGTCAGTAGCAAAAGATGACCTCTTCTAATCTTCATTTCTCCAGTCTTTATGTTGTCTTGCCCATGACAAACATTTTTTTTCCTTCATAGCAATGTTCAACATTTTTTTTGTTCCAGTCATTCACCAAATTTCAAATTTGCCTAATTGTACCATCATTCAGCCCATATCTCTCCATCAGGGCAATGAGGGTTAAGTGGCTTGCCCAGGGTCACACAGCTAGTAAGTGTCAAGCATCTGAGTCCAAATTTGAACTCAGATCCTCCTGAATTCAGTGCCACCTAGCTGCTCCCAAATGTTGAACATTTGTTAAAAACACACCGACACAAATAATCTGGTCTTCTCAGTATTCTGCCAATTTAAAGATTACAAGGCACTGCAGAAGAATAATAGCCCTTCCAGATGTGAAGTCATTCTGAAGGTCTTTATCTGTTTTGTGAAGATGAATCAGGCTCTTTTGCAGCAATAGTTTCATAGTCCTTTGGTGTTGTTTTTTGTGTTCAACTCTGCTTTTTTCTTTATACTTTGGTGTAAGAGATCTTTTTTCATTGTGTGCTTGAAAGACTTGACTTCAACAACTACTGCAATATCCCTAACAGTCACTGAAGTGTGCTCTATAAGATCTATAACTTTTATAAGCTTTCCTGGAGTGGTATCCATTCCCCCCCCCCACCTCTCACACACAGACACACACAGACACACACACCACACCACACTACACCCCAAAAGGACACAATGAAACTTGTATATGGCATGAAATCTGGTGCTCAATGAACACAGACCTAACTAGATGTGGGGGAAGCCAGCACAATCTGATTGTAGTTGATAGAGGTCAGACTTCTGAGTCAGCCTCATGTCAGTAGAAGCATACATGCATAGCCACTGCTGTCACAAAATAAAACCATATCCAGATCATTGCTCCTTCCTAGTAATTCACATACTATGGTGTGTATTTTACCAAATAGCTGGCATTTATGTAGAGAGCCTTTTAAAGTTCACGAAGAACTTTACAATCATTACCTCATTTTATCCTTGCAACAACCCTGAGAAGTAGGTGCTATTACTGCTTCACTTTTAGATGAAGAAACTGAGGCTGAGAGAGATTAAATGACTTGCCCAGAATCATGCAGTCAAGGAAGTATTTGAAGTTGGATTTGAACTCATGTGAACCTGACCCCAAGTCTAGTGTTCTAAGCACGGTGCCACCTTACTGCCATGTTTTGAAGGCTCTTCTAGATCTCATCATTTATGTTCTATGGTCTTTTCCAAGTCTAATATTCTCTGTCCTATTTTCAAAGGTCTCTCCTAACTCTGACATTTTCAAATATCTCTTTAAGGTGCCTTTCCAGCCTTCTGCGTTCTCAGTTCCCTCTCACTTCTGATATTCTTTGTTCTACATCCTTTCTCAGTTCTCATTGTCTATGTTCTAGGTTCTTTCCTGGGTCTGACATTCACTGTTTTATGTCCTAAAGTGCCTGTAAGCTCTAACACCCCATGGTCTATCCTTGCCTTCATAGTATTTCACAGAGGTCTTTGTTCTAGAAACAACCACCCTTTATTGACTTTGCCAACAGCTGCTTCTGACCAGATTGACCATTCAGTCTATCACCAGATGTTTCTCAAGCACTCACTTTCGGTCTACCCACTTGCTTAGCGCTTATGAGGCACATAGGAGGGTGGGACAAGCTGCCCTACATCTCCATGGGCCTTCCTGGTTGGTCACACACCAGCTCCCATTTTTGGTGAGTGTGAGCTTTACAAAGCACTTTCTTCAGCACTTTCTGCTGTCTCTGAATTCTAGTGCATTCCCTCTGTCGATTACCCCAAGTGTAGCCTGTATGTAGCATGTTTGTATGTATTTACCTACATGTCATCTCCTTCAGGGCACTGTGAGCTCCTTGAGAGCTTCTGCCTTTGTCTTTTGTCTTTCTGTGTATCCCCCATACTTAGCACAATGCCTGAAACACAATAGATGCTTAATAAATGCTTATTGACTTGTCTAGACAATCCTTTGTATTAGGTTTTATCCTCATTTTATAGCTGAGGAAACTGAGGTCAGGTGGAAGTGATCCTCAAGTAAGCCCTCCCCATGCTCTCTAGCTCCAGGTTTTCACCTCTCTCTCTGGTCCTTGGCCTGCACTGACCCCACTGCAGATAGGTGACCTCTCTGGCAGGACTGGGGTGAAGGACATGACTCCCTAGTAGCTTGGCTGGGACAGCCACTATGTCCCTCACTGCTGCCAGATTCTGTCCTGACATTCTGAGATTCAGTTCTGGTAAGATACATCATCTTTTCACCAACAGAAGCTTGGTCCATCAGAACTACCTATAAGTCAGCTAAGGGAAAAACCACAAAAAGATCTACAGGGCAGAGTACACATCAGGCACTTCATACTTATTTTTTTGGCTTGAATAGAAAATGCAAACACTTGATGATACAAAACTGACAGAACTAAGATTTCTTGTCTTAAGGGACCACTCATGAAGTCACAGCATCATAGATTTCAAATTATAAAGGACCTTCGAAGTCATTGAGTCCAAGCCACATTGGAACCGGGAAGACAGTTTCCTTCCTCCAGGTGTGTGTTGTGACAGATAACTGCCAGTGAGTAGTGGCTTAGGCTTCATGCTTAAGAATTTGAAGAAAGGCACAGGTTGTCTGGTCTATCCAATCTGGAGATAACACAGCTGGGAGGGAGACTTAAAATTCTCAATGGATTAAAACTCTGGGCTGAAGATAGGAACACAAACTATAATGAGTACAAATGTAAAGTCTTATCTTTGGGTTAAAAAATAAATTTTGGACCTTATTCTTTTCCTTGAAATTTGGGGTATAGATGTACAAATGAAGTCTCCAGGGAGCTTCTCAAAGGCAATTTCCCAATATTGGGGTAAAAGAAGCCTGCAGGGAAACTTGCATCCAGGATGCTACTCCCAGAATTCTGAGCAAGACCATCTCCAAAAGGCTTCTGACTCCAGGCAGAGCTTTCCCACAGCCCCTGGGCCTGGATCTCAAGGAACCAGGAATTTTTTTTTTAGCCAGGAATTCAGTCCAAAGGTCCTGACTCCTCTCAGGTGGCTCCTTTCCCAAAGAAGCATGGGAAAAATGCAGTTCAAGGCTGGGCGTCTGCTGCCCCGTCTCAGAAACTCCCTCAGGAATCCTGTGGTTCTCATTTCAACAACATGTGCTTTGTGTACTGAGCTCTGAGAAGGATGCTTCAGGCTCTGGAGTCTTCCTTCTTTTCCTCCTCCTTCTCTCCCTCCTCCCTCCTCCTCAGCTCTGGCTTGGTCTTCAGTGCCCATAGGAAAGGCAACATCTGGAAAGAAGTTCCACTAGATTTACAATACTTTGGGGAACGTATTTCCTTGAGATTCTCCCTCTCTCTTTCATTCTTTCTTTATCTTAGTGTGACCCTTTGTCTCATCATCTGTTCCTCTTCCTCTATTTCCCCTCATCTTCATTTCTTTCACTTTCTTTCCTCCCTCCATCTACTCTGTTCATCCTTTTTCTCTTCCTTCCTTCCTTCCTTCTTTATTCCCTGGCTCCTATCATCTTTGACATCAATGCTCTGAAGTACTTCCCAAATCGATATTCTGTGTTGTAAGGTTTCTCTCATCTCTGACATTCTATGTTCCTAAAGTCTCTCCCAGTTCGGAAATTCTAAGTCCTACATCCTTAGGTCCCTTGCAGTCCTCAGATTCTGTATTCCATGTTCTAAGCATCCTTCCAACTTTGACATTCTGGGTTCTATTTTCTAAGATCCTGTCTATTCCTAGTTCTTCATTCTGAAGTCCTTCCTGACTCTGAGATTCCATGGTTACTATCTCTCCTGGGAACTCTCTTTCCTGCCTTCTTTATCACCCTCCTTGGAGGGTACAGTTACATATTTTGCTTCTGAAGTGAAACAAAAGCCCCCAAGGACCTACTCCTTGCCATCTCCTTGACTGAGGAGAACTAGTCTACTCCATATTGGTCTAGCCCAATGTAGGCAGACTCCCAATTCTGGTAGAGACTTGCTTTTCAGAATCTGGGCAGCTATGACCCTATGCTAGGATGGGAAGTGGATCCCTCTGCCAAGGGAATGTTAAGCTCAGCCTTTGCCCAGGGCCCTCTGTCTCCATGCCTTATGTGGTGTCCAGACCTCCCAGGTCAGTAGAAGCTCTCACCAGACTTGCCTCCCTATTTAATTTTATTCTTTATAATGTTGCCTTCATCGACTTGGTCACAAGGAGCAGATGTTTGACAAATCCTTTCATCCTTGCCAGAAAGTTTGGGGGGCTCTCAACCAGGATGAGAGGATTGGCAACCTGAGGGTGAGTTTCCTTTGTCTGGTGGTGGTGGTGGGGGGAGCGATCATCAGTCAAATCCAGTCAGGAGGTTAATAAGGCTTAATCTTGAAAGGGAGGCTAACCCTGTGATTGACGGGTCCCTGAATGTGAGTCCAGTGGGAAGGTCTTTGCCAGAGAAGCTAGCCACTCGCTCCCATGGAGTCGGATGTTTGGAAGCCCCACAGGCAATTAGGGGAAAGCAAAGGTTTCAGCCAGACCCACTTCCATTTTCAGTAAATTGCTGCAGTAAACACAATTCCCCATTATTTAGATGATTCGAAGAGATGTTGACTCCTCATTGGGCTATTTCTGCCTCTTGGATCAAGGGGGACTAAGGGTGGACATCTCCATTCGAAGGAGCCGTGTTTGTGATCGTTGTCTCCTCCGTTGATGATCTGCTCTGATGTCCCATTACTTGGTGAATGTGACTCTGCTCTTTTGAAGGCTAGGCCAGCAGAGCACATTGGGCAGCCCCACTTGGTCAGAAACACCTTGACAAAGGGCCTGGCCATTCACTATGTGTCTGTCATGCACAACCCAATTTTGCTAGTATAGAGAGGGAACCCCAAGGCAGGGATTTCATCAGTCCCAGGAGCTCAGGATGCCCGTTTCCTTAAGCTTCCAAAGTCGTGTGATGGTTGTCACTGGGGAGAAGTGCCCATATTGGCCCAACACGAGGCTCCTCATAAGCTGGAAGATCCTATCAAAAAACAGGTTCTTCAAAGCACTAGAGGGAGTCTCTCCAGGGTAAGCTGGCTCTGGAATTCCCCTGTGCTTTGGAGAGCCATGTGATCGAATCGCCGAGTCTTGGATCATGGCGTCACAGATTGGAGTTGAAAGGACCTCAGAGACTGTCCAGTCCAGTGCCCGCATGCCATGGACACTGAGCTGAAGCTTGGCATGCTCAGTAATGAAGGCCACACCAGGTAGGATGTGGCAGCCGGGAATCAGACCTGGCTCCACTTGGTCAGATACTCTTTCCTTTGGCCAAGGCTGTCTCTAGCTGAGGAAAAATTCCCTTCAGGAAATTCCCTATAAGTATTCATTCTGTCTCCAGGTGTAGGAAGTCCAGTAATATGTGAGTAGGTGGCTTAGTGAGTAGAGCTCTGAGCTTGGAGTCAGGAAGACCAGAGTCAAGTCTGACCTCAGACTAGCTAAGTGACATTGGGCAAGTCATTTAACCCCTGTCTGCCTCAGTTTCTCCATCTGTAAATTGGGGATCATAGTAGCACCTACCTCCCAGGGTTATGAGCATCGAATGAGATAATATTTGTAAAGAACTTGGTATGGTGCCTGGCCCACAGGAGGGCCTTTATTATTATTATTGAAAGCCTTATTTCTGGAGGCCACTCATTCCAGATCTGCATAGTGCTAACTGAAAGGAAAGTTTGGATACTTCTTGTGGCACACTGTCAGTTAGTCAAGAAACATTTATTAAGCACCTACTATGTGCTGGGTAGGCACTTAAGGAAAAGGGCCAGGTAATAGAGTAAGGATTCAAAAGGACTATAAAAAGTTAGAACACTGAGATGACTCTAAGCAGATAAAAATTAATATAGATAATCCTAACAGGTCACACCTTCATTCAAAATGCCATTTCCACAAGTGCCTGATGGAGGAGATAGAGCAAGAAAGTGGTGTGTATGAAAATGATCTGAGGGTCTTAGTACACTGCAAGCTCCAGTCATTGATTGCATGATAGGGTAGCCAAGAAAAGGAATATTCACCTTCCTAGGCAATGGTGTCTCAGAATCAGGTGGCAGTACCTTCTTCATGCTCTTTGCCCCATTGGGACCACATCTTTAGAGGTATCATTATTAACATAGCTGACTGGTGATCCTTCAGCCTGGGCTTGAAGCTCACCAATAATGTTAGGGATATGTTGTGTTAGAGATATGTGATGGATGGAATTCCTTTTCTGGGTGTCTGGCTCCTATCCAGCTCTGAAATCCTATGGTTCTGTTTATTTCTGAAACTCCTCATTACTCCCACTTTTGTCCCCTTGGAGCCCTATGCCATGGGACAGTCCTTCAGATACCCAGAAGTGCCAAGCACATAGAAGGCACTTAATAGGTGTGAAGTAACTGACTGATGTTTCCTGAGTCTTCTCTTCTCAAGGCTACAAATCAAGGAGGCTGAAAATCCAGAGAGCAGAGACAAGCAAGTTGGGCTTTGCAAACTCATTTGCCTGCTGGGATCTTCTCTCCCTCCCTCCATCCTCTCCCCAGATCTCCACCCACGAGGTGGCAGCCCTCTTGCTAAAGCAATTATCCCCTTACCTCCTCTCATTAGGAACCAGGCTGAGAGCCACTTGAAAGAACAGGCAGAGTTGTACGTCCACCTTCCTAAACGATAGACAAGCCCACACTTAGTCCCAAGCGCATTGGTAGGGTTGGGTGGGACCTGGCATGATCTGATCATTCAAAAAGGGAACCTCCTCCATTTCCCCTTCGGTTGCCCAGGGAGCACTGGGAACGACATTCGGCATCCCCCAGGCTGGGCTGGTAAACACTAGTCTAGTTTCCATTTGGGGATCCAGCGATGGGAAAGGTGTGAAGATCACAGGGCTGGAGAGGACTTCAGAGAGCTCCCCTTCCGAACACTTTATTCTACAGAGGAGGAAGTTGAGGCACAGAGAAGGGGAGCAACCTGCCCAGGGTCACCACCTAATACATTCCAGAAGCAGAATTCAAATTCAGGTCTCGCTGACTCTGAATCCAGAAGTCAGCATTCTACCAGGTTTGAGTGTTGCAGACAAACAACTCATGATTTTAATGAAAAACTTCAGTCTCTCTTTCTAACTTGGAGTTGCTTTTTTAATGGCGGCCACTGAAGGGATTTCTTTGGAAGAGACAGTAACAGACATGCATTTGTTCTGAACAATTAACTTTCCAGACAAACAGAGGAGACAGAATCTTTGTAGCAATATAAGGAAAAGCAAGATGTTAATTAAACAGCCACTTTTAAGTGCCCCATTTGCTTTTTATAAATTGTTTTACTCTGTTCCTATTAACTCAGCATCCCAAAATAGAAGCCCTGGGATATTAATCTCTGTAAATGGGAAGCCAAGGGGTGACAACAGTCTGAAGCCACATTGTCCCAAAGGTAGGGGTGACATGGATGGCCGTGGAGACAGTGACATAAGGCACAGGGAAGTAAGAGAGTCCCATGACACCCCCAATTTGGTGAATGGTCAGAATAAGAATGGGGAGAGCTTGCACAAGACATTAGGAGTGGGCAGATGTCAGAGGTCAGGAACAAGGCTGGGGACAGGAAGCCAGCAAGGTAGGCCAGACGTTAAGGGTTGAGCAGGTATCCAGGCAAGGAGGACCCAAGTGAAGGCCCAAACAGTGTGGGCCACAGGCCCTCAGTCCAGGAAGGTCAGTAGGTTGGGTCATTTCTGGCAATGGTCACCCAAGTTCGGTGATATCTGACCCAAAGGCTCCTCAGTCGGGGTCCTCTTGAATATGCCTCCTCAGGGCCAGGAAGGCCCCCAGCCTGGGCGTGAAGAGCTCCCGTGGGGCCAGGGCGAGGGGTGGCTGCACTGAGCATCAGGGGCTGTGAGGGTCCTGTCTGAGGCCCCAGGTGGGGGGAAGCAGCTGCAATGGGCACACAGGGTGTCTGGGGAGAAATGCTCTCTGTAAGAGGAAATGCCGCTGTGCCTTGGGAATCATAAAAGGTGGTAAATCACACAGACGCGATGGCTCTAAAAGACTACAAAGGAGACAAAGGTGTGAAATAACAAACACCCTCTCTGCAGCTTAGAAAACTGCTTCTAAGGGTGAGTGTGAGATGAGCTCATAGAGAGCCCAGCAGAGCGTCACAGCAACTGTCTACCTGGTGCTTTTCTCTGGACAGAGGAAGGGAGAGAGAGAGAGAGGCAGAGAGACAGTGAGTAAGAGAGAGAGAGAGAGACAGACAGACAGAGACAGAGACAGAGAGACAGAGACAGAGACAGAGACAGAGAGACAGAGAGACAGTGAGTGAGAGAGAGACAGAGACAGACAGAGACAGAGAGACAGTGAGTGATAGAGAGACAGAGAGACAGAGACAGAGAGAGACAGAGACAGAGAGACAGTGAGTGAGAGAGACAGAGAGAGAAAGACAGAGACAGAGAAAGTGAGCAAGCAAGTGAGAGAGAGACACAGAGACAGACAGACAGAGAGAGACAGAGAGACAGTGAATGAGAGAGAGACAGAGAGACAGTTAATGAGAGAGAGACAGAGACAGAGCGACAGAGACAGAGCGAGCGAGCAAGAGAGAGAGACACAGAGACAGACAGACAGAGAAAGAGAGAGACAGAGAGACAGAGAGAGACAGAGACAGAGACAGAAAGACAGTGAATGAGAGAGAGACAGGGAGAGAGAGACAGAGACAGAGCGAGTGAGCAAGAGAGAGAGAAACAGAGACAGACAGACAGAGACAGAGAGAGATAGAGAGACAGAGACAGAGAGACAGAGACAAAGAGACAGAGAGAGACAGACAGAGACAGAAGACAGAGAGGCAGAGAGACAGACAGAGACAGGGACACAGAAACAGAGATAGAGATAGAGGCAGACAGACAGAGATAGAGAGACAGAGGCAGAAAGAGACAAAGAAACAGGCAGAGAGATAGTCCAACAGAGACAGTAGAGAGATGAGAGAAAGGCACAAAGACACACAGAGACAAAGAGACACAGAGACATTGAAAAAGAAAGAGGGACAGAGAGAGATAGTCCCTGAGAGACAGTCAGAATCATCTGGGTCCATGTCTTGCCTCTGTCACTAGATTTGAAGCTTCCTGAAGGCAGGTTCTATGTCTTAGCCACCTGTCATTGGTGTCTTATAAATATTTGTTCAATTTGAATGCTGACACTATCACCTAGCTGAAAGCTGGTTCTGTGCACTGGAGGGACAGTTAATTGGTCCCTCTGATCCTCCGTGTCTTCCTCTGTAAAATAATAGTTTTGAAAGAGATGGTCTCATGTCTTGTTTGGCTATTCTGTGCTGAGGCCCATCCTCCTACCTGTCCTGCCCTTGCCCCCCATTTCCTGTTCTATATTCATACACACATAAAATATGTACATTTTTGCATGTATAAGGATTTCTTTCTCTCCCTCCCATTCCTTTATGTCAAGTGAACAATAAAAAGAAAAAGAAAATCCTTCCAGCTCTCAGGTCTGCTTAGTCAAGCAAACCAAATTCTCACACCTAACCAAAGATCTATGGAGTTGTATTCTCAGGTATTTTCCAGTGCTCATGTTCTGGGTTCTGGGTTCCAAGGCTTCCCCCAGTCCCAACATTCTGAATTCTGTTGCCTAAGTTTCCTTCCAGCTCTGACATTCTCTGTTCCAACGTCCCTCCCTGCCCAGCTGGGCAAAGTCCCTTCCTATTCTGACACTCTGACACTGTTCTGATGCCTTTTTCATTTCTCACACCTTATGAGCCCCCAAACAAACAATAAACAAATCATAACCAGTCCCACCCTCACAGACAACTGCTTTGGCAATGAATGCCCCCACTGGGGGTGTTTTATTCAAAGCGATTCCCAAGGTCTACTCCATTTCCAGTGAGCTCAGTGCTTGCTGAGGACCCTCTGATGGAGAGGGTCAGTGTCTCTGTGTGTCTGTTAAAACTAGGACTCTTGGGCCATTTGCCAGGACCTCAGAGACCACCTAGTCAAACCCACACCCCACCATGCTTTTAGAACGCACCCCATCAGAGGCCATCCAGAGATTGCTCAGCGGCCTTCAAGGTCCCTTCTAGCACAAAATCTCTGGTGCTCTCACCCTGGGATGCTATGGGCTCCTGTGAAGGGGGCTCTGGAGGTACTCCCCCCACAACAACCCATTCCACCTTGGCTCAGAGCTAACAGTTCTCTCAACTCAAGAATTGGAAGTGTGTCAGACCAGGTACCCAGTAAGAGTAGACCAAGAAAGGCGATGCACCTGAGGGCTTACTGGGGGCTGGGTTTGCACTAACTCAGAGCTTCAGAGCTGAGTTCCTATCCTATAATTTCCTCACCTCTCCCCCCCCCCCCCCCCGCCTGAGAGTTAGCTCTCCTGCCCCTGCCCCTGTCCTTGCCTAAGCAGCGTACTTGATGAGACGGATGGCTGGGAGAAGGGACGCCCAGGGGCCCGGCGACTCCCTTCTGTGTCTGTGGGAACAGGCACAAAACAAGTTTCCCCCGACAAGCAGGGCAGATCTCTTGTGCTCTGGACAAAGGCACAGCGTGCATCCCCAGAGGAGAAGAGGGCTCAGTGGTCAGTGAGCAGCCTCTCCCTCACCCACCTCCTCTCGCACACAGTCTGTCATGAAGCTGTGGTCTTGACCACCGGGGACCGGCCCAGTTCAAGGGCCCAGCAAAAGGGGGCAGCCATGCGTTGGCAGGGCATGCAGTAAATGACTTAATTGGCCTATTACGTCTTAATTTTGTTATGATTCTATGTCCCGGGGTAACAGCAGGGATGCATGATTTTATTAATTATTATTAATGATGATTCTATTATTATAGTTTTCCAGTCTGGCTCTTTGATGCTCGCAAGCTCAGACAGCCTGTGGTTTCCCCAGCCAGATTTCTTAACCTTAAACTACCTTTCCCCCTGGCTCAGGCCCATCTTCCTCCAGTTCAGTCCTTACGAATGTTGGTCTCCATACCCAAGGAGCCAGCGTGTTTATTTTCCTGCATACCTTCGGGCCACAGGAGGAAGCAAGCTCATAGCCTGGATCCATATGAAAGTCAATATGCCAGGCAGAGCTGGGAAAGTCTGTCCATGGTGCTGGAGGGCAGAGCCCCCAGGTAGGGAGGGGGAGGGGAGATGGGCCCCTGCTCAGGAGTGTATCTGGGTGTTTCAGTAGCCTGCAAGTTCAAGGTGAGTCAATGGTGTAACCAAGAATCCAAGGAAGCCAATGAGATCTTGGGCAGTGATCTGCTCCTCAACTCAGCAGGCTCTGGGCAAGCCCCGACTATGTGCTGGGCTCTGTGCTGCATGCTGAGGCTGCACAGAGAAGGGAAGGAGAAGAATGTACAAAGTCCTCGAATAGGATCAGTGAAGGGGTCTGCTATTTCACAGGTGTCTGGGGAAGCCTCCCCTGCCGTTGCAGGTCTGCCCTTTCCTGTAACATTACTCTCCAGAGTTGTCTAGATTCAGCTCCATGAGCCATGAAGTGACTTGTCCAGGGTGACACAGCCATTCACTGGCAGGGCCTCGAGACACCCACAAAACAGGCATGTACGAAACAAAATGATATTGTCCCCGTTTGATGCAGGAGGGAACTGGCTGGCCCAACTTCATCCATCTGTTATATAGCAGAGCTAAGTTTGGATTCGTTGGATCATACGGGCCTGTGTTCTTTGCAAATATGATTTCATTTAATCCACAAAACAACCCTAGGAGGTAGGTGTTACTATAACCCCCATTTTACAGATGAGGAAACTGAGGCTGAGAGAAGTTAAATGACTTGTCCAGGGTCACACTGCTAGGAAGTATTTGAATCAGGATTCAAACTCAGGCTTTGCTAACTCCAGCTCTAGCACCCTTTGCACTGTGCCACTTAGCTACCTCTATATCTTCCTCCTCCTCCTCCTCCATATATTTGGTGTCAAAATTGTTTTGTTTCTTTGAATGGATGAAAAGCATTATCAAGCACTTATTATGTCCCAGGAACTCTGCTGGTATTGGGAATACAAAGACAAAAATGAAGAAGTTCCTGCCCTTGAGGAGTTTCCATTCCATTGGAGATTCAATGTGGCCCCATATAGACTAACACAAGATGAAGAATGTTGGTGAGGGGAGAGCACGAACCCTTGCTCAGAATCAGGAAAAGGTTCTGGAACTTGAAGAATATGGTTCCGTGCTTTTCCTCCTTTACTTGACCTTCCTTAGATAACTGTGTTCAGTTCCAGGCTCTTATTTCTGGAAGGGTGTTGATAAACCTGAGAGGGTCCCCAGAAGGGCAGCCAGGATGGGAAATGATCGATGGAAAGAAATGGGGATCCTTCATCTGGCAAAGAGTCTTCTCAGTGGGGACATGGTAGCTGCCATCAGACATTTGAAGGACTGTCATAGGGGAAAGGGATTAAATTTATCCTTCTTGGCTCCAAAGGGCAGAGCCAGGAGTCATGGGGGACTATTGCCAATAGTCAATTTCATGCTTGGTGTCTGGAAGAGACCTCTAACAATTAGATCTATCTCCAAGTGGGATGGGTTTCCTTGAGAGCTGTTGTATTCCTTCTTCACCAAGCAAAGGATGGATGAAGTTCATTGCTTAGGTTACAGAGAAGATTCTTGCTTAGGTGTGGGGTGAATTGCATGGCCTCACAGGGGCCTCCCAGCTCTGAGAAGCTGAGATTCCGTGACAGCCATAATCATCTGGCTTCTGCCTGTCTTTCCAGGTTCATCTCCCATTACAACACTGAATAAAGTATCTACTCCAAAGACTGGCGATCCTAATGTTGCCCCCAAAGCCAGGGCCAGCCCTTCAGGGAATCCCCACTCTGCATTGGGCTGTGGGTCAGCATGGTAGAGTTGATTCCAGGTTGATCTTGGGGTTGGGCAATCTACATTTGAACACCTTCTGGCACTTAATGGCTTGTGAATTGCCAAGTTTCAATTCTATGATGAATGAAAACAATTATTAAGCACTTCTTATGTTCCAGGAACTCTGCCGCATATTTGAAATGCAAAGACGAGAATGATAATGTTCCTGACCTCAAGGAGTTTCCATTCTTTTGGACGTACAAGTCACTAATCACCTCACAGGATTTGTTTCTTCATCTGCAAAATGCATATAATCATACTTGCACCACTTCCCTCAAAGGGACTTTTGGAGGAGAGTTTACAAACCAGATAAACATGAACCATGGTTGGCCTCAGTTTCCTCATTTGTAAAATGGGGGGGGGGTTTAGAGCAGATGTTCTATTGGGTCCCTTCCCATTCTAAAGTTCTGATTCTATGAACAAATTTCCCAAGAGCCTGAAAGACTCTTAGGTAGGTAGGAGCCCGGTGTCAGCCGTTTGGTCTTTCATCTGAGGACTATCCTGGCCAAGGGAAGTTTTCCAAGCTCAGTAAGGTCTCCCCACAGGCCACAGAAATGATGGTCCATAGAGCTAAAGTGCCCCAAGGTTGACAACTCAATTCATTTTAATGCTATAATTCTACTCGGGGGATACAACAATTAATAGGTTAGTAAGTGTAAGGCAATCTGAGGAGGGAGAGAACACTGAAAACTGGTTAGGGGCTAAGGGAATCAGCCCCCCCTCCCCCACCAGGACCTAGAACCTGAACTGATCCTTTAGGGGAGGGAAGGATTCTCAGGGGCAGAGGTGAGGAGAGAGAGTCTTCCAGACTCAGCCACAGCCAGTGCAAAAACCTGGAGCTGGGAGGAGTAAGGAACAGTCTGTGAGGAACAGTAAGGAAGCCAGTGTCCTTGGGAGGAGATTGGAGCATAAGCAAACAGGCAGAGTCAGAGAGAGGACTGTTCATTTGATCTCGAAAGTGACAGGGAGCCCCTGGAGGAGAGTGAGCCTCGGAGGGTGACGTGGTCAGACCTAGGCTTTAGGAGGAACTCTTTGGGGGCTGAACAGAGACTGGACTGGAGCGGGGAGAGACTCGAGGCAGACAGACCCCCCCCCCAGCTGCTACTGCCACAGGACAGGTGTGAGGGGACGAGAACTGGGACCATGGTAGTGTCATGGGAGAGAAGGGAATGTAGACAAGGGAAGGTCAGGAGACTGGATGGCACAAAGAAGAAATCCGGGTGAAGTGCAAGATCCTTAGCCTGGAGCCCAGTGAGGACAGGGGCTCATGGGAGAATTGCAGGGGAATCTTGTGATGTCAGAAGAGAAGAACAAGAGAGAAAGTAGGAGGAACATAAAGGTGAAGATTGCTGACTTCACACCTCTCTCCATGAGCCCCTTGTGTCCAGCCTGAGCTGAAGGGACCTCGCCAGGAGACGGTCCTACACAGACTCAGACAGAGAGACAAAGGGACACCCCCCCACCCACTTCACAAACATAAGCTGGAGGAAGTATGGTTCGATATAGTAGTTTGTCTGGAAAGAAGATGCTGGGGTTTTAATGGACCCCAGGCTTAATATGAATCGATAGTGGGATGTGGTAGCTGAGAGAAAGGCTACCGTTTGGGGTTTATCTTTTCTAGGTTGAAATCCTGACCTCCCCAGGGAAAAGCAATGTGGTTTAATTGGCACAGCACTAGAACCAGGGTCAGGACATGAATTCTACCTCTGGCACATACTAGTCATGTCATCTTGGACCAGTCACTTCATTCCTCTGAGTCTCAGTCTATCTATGTGTAAAATGAGTCTGAAAACACCCACAGTACATACTTCCTGGGACTGGTGAGGTTCAAATGAGCTGACCCACCTAAAATGCTTTGGAAGCTTTAATACAAATGTCCAAGGTTTCTGGTCTTGTGAGAGGTCAGGAATCCCTCTGCTGAGGCAGATCCCACCCTCTGGTCATTATATTCTCTCTCTCTTTTTTTTCTTTTTTTTTGTGTGTGAGGCAATTGGGTTTAAGTGACTTGCCCAGGGTCACATAGCCAGTAAGCGTCAAGTGTCTGAGGCCAGATTTGAACTCAGGTCCTCCTGACTCTAGGGCTGGTGCTCTACCCACTGAACCACCTAGCTGCCCCTGGTCATTATATTCTAAGCTCTGCTCTAGGGCTTCCTGATCCCACCAGTGCCTTCCTATCCCTGAATCACCTGATCCAGGGTCAAGTTGTCTCCCCACTAGAGGATAAGCCCTCTGCGGGCAGGGGCCACTTCATTTTTGTCTTTTTGCTCAGCATAGCACTCAGCATATCTTAGATGCCTCATAACTGATTTATTAGACTTAGTGGAAGCTCGAGGATGTGCCACTCATTGCTCAGGTCGCTAGGCAAGTACCTGTCAGAGGCAGATTTTAACCCATCTTCCTGAGTCCAGCATGCCAACCACACTACCGCTCCACCTTGGAGCTGTCAGGGGTGATGGTGAGCCCTCGCTATCACCACCATCAGAGGAGAATGGGGGTGGGGAGCACAAGCTTTCCTGGAGAGAGTCGAGGGAAAGTTCCAGTAAGGGACATTGAGCCCAACCTTTGGCTTCAGGCTTCATGTCTCCCCTTGCTGTACAGTCCTCCATCCTTTCTCTTTGAAGCAGTGGGGGAGAAAGTGGAGCTGAGCCGCCCTTAGGAGGCCCCCATGGAATGCCCAGCTGAAAGGGCTTCTGTAGTCACCCCAGTGGCTGGGCCCTAACAATGCCCTCCCACGTGGAGGCTCAGGCTTCCTGAAAGCTGGTCCACAAATGTTCTGGGGATGAGGATAGGAAACTCTTCATGGAGATGATCATACTGGCCCTTCCTCTTCCTCTAGCCTTACCTTCCTTGCTTCTCTGGACAGTTCCACTCAATTCATTTTGATTCAATTTACCCTTTATGTACCTTGTACCAAAATACTCCTAGGAAGGGCGTAATGCAAGTATAATTATACCCATTTTGCAGATGGGGAAACCCTGTGACTTGAGCAAAGTCATGCAGCCACTAAGTGTTGGAAGAGGGATTCAAATGTAGGTCTTCTGACTCAGAGTCCAACATGGGATCAGCTACACCATGCTGATTCCCAGCCCTGGGCAGAGAGGGGGATCCCTGAAGGACTGACCCTGGCAGTTAACCTTCCAAGACCTTGGACAACTTCTGGAGACCCTAAGCTTCAGACCTGGATCAGCAGAGGGAGATCTCACAACTGGAGCTGTCTATGTCAATGAAATCAGTTTGGGGTCTTCCTTCCCCTGCCCAGAGTGCAAGGTAGACATTGGAAAACACTAGAGGAGATCTAATATAGAATGGGATGGCAGAAGCAGAAAGGGACGAGAGTCTGCCTGACTGCATCTCTCTAGAAGACCTGAGGTTGTGTGCTCTCTCTGTCTCTCTGTCTCTGTCTCTGTCTCTCTGTCTCTGTCTCTCTCTCTCTCTTGTTCCACCTCTGTAATTCTCCTATAACCTCTTGAGGGCTCTGCAAAATGAGAGGTTGGCCAGTAGTGATCCCAAAGAACACCACCTTCTTCTTCTTCTCCTTGTATTTCTCTTCCTCCTCCTCCTCCTCCTCCTCCTTCCATTCTTTGGTTCTTTAAGAATAAGAATGCCCTCTCAGGGGTTTTCAGAGTATTTGACAGTTTCAGATCTTTTCGCAGCCATGATTTCATTTTATCTCTAGGACAACATGATGAGACAAGGAGAGCAGGTGTTATTATCTCCCTTTTTACAAAGGAAGAAACTGAGGCTTAGAGAGGGCTAGTGACTGCCCAAAGGCCTTAGAGAAAAAATGGAGCCCAGATTTTCTGTCTCCTAGTACATCATTCCTCTGCTTTGTCTGCCAAAACCAGAGTGCCTAATCCAAGTCTAGACTAGGGGATACCTTGATGTGAGGATGGAGCTTTCTGCCTCCCTTTGCACTGCCCCCCATCATGTTCCAGGAGCCCAGCAGTCTCCCTATCCAGGCACCAGCCTTTCTCTGCAGCTACCTTACAGCATAGCTCCACCTTCTGGCCCACAATCTAAATGTCTTTGGTTATGGGGGTGTTTGTGGGGGGGAGGGAGGAGGAGTATTGTCTAGCTCTTCCTCCTCCTATACTCTGGAAATTTAGATCCCTGCTTCCAGTCATGATAGATATCCCCATTGGAAAGGCAGCCAGGCCATTCCATCCATCCTGCTAGGTCTCAGCAAGCCTTTGTTCCGACCTCTCCCACCGGAGTGCTGGTATGTCTTCTCCTTTCATGAGACACTGGGGCTCAGGCTATCCTGAAGAGGTCACCCAAGGGGCTAGAGACAGGAGCATCTAACAGCACTGCTTCCTGTGGCTGGAGGAGGCATTGTCTTGGAGCCTTGTATTTGGCGATTCTTTTCATTCTAAGGCATGGGCTTTGAGAAGATATACCTAGAACTAAATTTCCTTCTCCTGAAGACAAGGACAGTATGTGTTCAATATTCTCCACTGTTCTAAGGCCTCTCCTTGTTGTCACATTGTATAGCCTATGTTGGACTATCTAGTCCTAACCTTTTCGTGGTATAACCTTTTATGTTCTGTGTCTTAAGTCTCTTATAACTTTGACATTCTGTGTTATGAGGTACATTCCAAATCTAATAGTCTAAGTTCTAGGTTCTCAGGACCTTTCCTGTAATACATTCTGTATTCTAAGATCTTTTCCATCTCTGATGTTCTATGTTCTTATATTTCTATCTCTAACATTCCATGTTCTAGGTTCAAAGAAACCTTCCCAGTATAAATTAGTGTATTCCCTGTCCTAAGGTTCCTCCTAACTCAGAAATTCCTTTATTTAAATTCCTCCTTAGTTCTAGTATTCCAGGATCTAAATTCTCATGACCCTTCCTTTTGTGAAACTTTCTATGTTTTTTGTTCTAAAGTCTCACAATCATTTTGTGTTCTAAGGTTCTTTCTAGCTCAACATTGTAGGTTCTAGATTCTCAGGGCCCTTCTTGTCATCACTTTTTCTGTTCTCTGTTTTTAACATCCCTCACAACTCCTTCCTTGTCTATTCTAAGTTCTCTCCCAGTTGGGACATTCCATATTATATGTTCAAGGTCCTTTCCAGCTCATTCTGATAATCTATATTCTATGTTCTGAGGCCCCTACCATCTCTGACATTCCACATATTATATTTTCAAAGGGTCTTTCAACCTCCGACATTTTTCTATCGTCTTTGTTCTTAGGACTCATCCAAGAGGTTGTGTTTGAAGAATGGTCCATGAGTTCATTGCAAAGATATTTGCCAAATTTCTGTTTTATTTCATTATTCTTGTGTGTGGTCTTGATTCTCCTAAGTCTCCCCTCTTGGGCCGAGTGTCGTCCACCCCCACCTCCATCCCACCCACATACACTTAGGACCATTCTGACCCAGACAGGGCAAGGGAAGTGACTTAATGTGGAAACACATCTGTGTGAAGGCTTCTCCCCAGGGAGTCTCATTTCATCTGTTAACCTTTATTCCACTCTTGATTTGCAGGAGTGACCCAGCTGACTGTGACGGTTCAAGGTCTGGGAGAACCAAAAGAGAGAGTTTGTCTGAAAATTTAATCAGGCCTGATTCTATTTGAGAGCATGAGATGGAGCATCTGGGAAGGACTCAGGAGGCTTTCAAAGATACCCTCCACATCACACAGAGTAGTTGTTGTTTTTCCTTTGTTCTCAAAGAGGACCATGACATCAGGAGGTGATAGCATGACTTGCAGTGAATTGGACTTAAGTAAGGGAGGGCTGTGCAAAGTCACCAGAGTCAATCTCTCCTCCAGGGCCATCTGCTCTAGTGGCAAGACATACATCAGGATAACTGGAGATGGCCCCAGATGTTTGAGGTAATTGGGATTAAATGACTTGCCCAGGGTCACACAGTAAGCGTCAAGTATCTGAGGCTGGATTTAAACTCATATCTTCCTGACTCCAGGATCAGTGCTCTAACCTCTATACAACCTAGTTGCTCCTCACAGAATAGTAGACTGAAGCCCAGAGAAGGCACAGAACTTGACCAAAGTCAGATAATCTCCTGGTGGCAGAGCTGGAGCTAGTAAAGATCCAAGTCAGAACTCGAACCCAGGTCTCCTCCCTTTCTTCCACATTGCTAAACATCCCTATTTCTTTCCTCCTTTGGTGTATGTGTGTCCTGTCTTTTACTTGCTGTGTGATGGTGGGTAAATCATTTCCACCTTTTAGATCTCCGTGTTCTTGTCTGTCCAGAGAAAGGGTGGGGCTTAAAGAGCTTTTGTAGCTTGAGATCTGTTAATCCTGGGGGTTCAAGTTCAGCTCTTCTGTCAGGAACTGGATGACACTTGGGCAATCACCTAACCTTGGTGAGACTCAGTTTCCTTATCTGTTGGTCTTCCCTTCCAATTGTCGTTCTATCATCAGTTTGCAGGTCCCAGACACATAAGAAAGTCTGTGTTCTATAGTGTCAAACCTCCTCCTTCCCCCTCCCAGCCACGCTCCTGGCTCCTGGACTTCCAAACCACACTGGCTCATCCAGGACCTCCCCTCAGTGCCTGGGCTCTCTTTGCCCAGGAACACGCAGCCGTCCCTGTGGTCTTGGAGCATCTCCCTTGGAGGCTCGGCCCCTGCTCCCATAGGTGAG
>NC_057862.1:694668824-694743824 GCF_019393635.1 Dromiciops gliroides
GCTTGTAGACCTTTGGTGACTGTGGTCTCATCCCCTCTGTCCTCCTGAAGGCTCTGTCTGAACCCTCAGTGCAGCTCATGATTGTGGCAACTTGCGTGGCACACGTGGACCAATGGAAGGAACCAGATACATGTAATATAACATCACCCTCATGACATATGTTGAGCCTGCAGTCCACTAAAATCCCCAGATTTGTTTTTTTCAGACAAACTGCTGCCCAACCACACCTTCTGCATCTCATCCTGGTTGATGTTTTTTTTTTTTTGAACCTCATTGTAAGACTTCGCATTTCTCCCAATTTGATCCCATCTTATTAAATCTGTCCCAGTGTTTTAGCCCTGCAAGGTCTTTGGGAGTCTTGATGCAGTGACACCTCCCTGCCCCCACCCCCAACTTTGTGTCATCTGCAGGTTGGATGAATGGGTTGTCTCTGCCTTTATGACATCATGTGTCATCAGGTGGGGTAAGTGACCACTATCCATCCTGGGCTGATCAATGAGAAGGACCAGGATCTCCGAACCCCCTCCCCACTTACAGGTGATGTAGCTCTAATGAGAGCAAGTCCTAGGGAAAGACCAAGCTGCTCCTGATTCTCTGAGACTGCTGGATTCTCTGTCCCCAGGCGTCCCCTCCTGCACAGCTGAACTGACTTTTCTGATCTGCCCGAGGGGCTGTGGTGGGTGTGGACACAGCAGGTCAGAATCAGCACCTAGCCCCGACCCTGACCACCAAGCAGCACCTCCGAGCGTCAGTCATGTGACTTTGGCATGAGGGGTCAGCCCAGACACGCTTAGATACCATGTCCAGGGTTTTTCTCTTCACAAAGAAACACCAAAGGAAAGAAGACAATACATACCAACACCTCTCTCTGTCTCTGTCTGTCTCTGTCTCTGTCTCTGTCTCTCTGTCTCTCTGTCTCTCTCTGTCTCTTTCTCTCTCTCTCTCTCTCACACACACACACACACACACACACACATGATTTCACTGTGGATTTCTTAGGAGATGAAACCATGAATTCTATAGTGGTGGTAATAGTATTCCAGTCACAGATTTGTTGAGTGTGAGACAGTATTCGACAGTGTTTGCTCTTTAGCCACCAAAGACACCAGGCCACGTGACATTCTCCTGACATTTGGGGTGAAGGGAAGCTGACACTGGCAGATGGATGCAAGTCCAGGGTATGTAATTAGGACCATCCCAGGAGATTAGTGGTGCATGTGGAATTGTTGAAGGAACTGGAGAAATGGTGAGAAGATAAGACTTAGGGTAGGGGGCTTGGAGCACCATGCATGGAGAGGCTACTGGAAGTGGAGTTAGAAGAGCCTGAGTTCAAATCCTGCCCCTGCCATTTACTACCTGGTGACCTTGGACAAGTCCCCTCATGCAGTCCTCATCTCTCCCAGTTCTAAGCCAGTGATCCATAATTCCTTCTAGTATTTGACTGGCCTTGTGCTTGATCACAGAGAGCTGCCTGAGGAACAAGGAGAGGAAATTAGGAGGATGTGAAATCCAGCTTTCTCTTAGCAAAAACTTCCTACAGAACAGAGCTGTCTTCAAGTAGAGTGGATTGCCTTGGGGACCATCCATTTCCACATCCCTAAAGGTCCTCAAATGGTGGACCTCTGGAGCCAATGTAGAGTAACACAGAGGAGTTCAATCCTTTCTCACCTGGATACTCAGTGACCTTGGCCAAGCGACTTTCTTTGTCTGTAAATTAAGGAGATTGGAAGGAGAGGACCCCTCAGTTCCCTTTCAGCCGGAGGTTCTGGGAATACCAGGTCCGGAAGCTTCAGGACTGTGGGAATCCATGAGAAAGCATTTATGAAGGCCTTGGAATTCTGTGGGCCGGGTGCCGCCTTGATGGAGAAATCATTCATGTCTTTTGTCGGCAGCCAAGAGCCCACAGCTCTGGGGGCTCATACATGACTCAGCTCGTCCAGTAGTAAAACCAACTGAACAGAGACTGGGGCATTTAATTAGTTCCTCAGCAATTAGCGGGGAGTTGTGAGAGCTCGCACTTCTGCCACCACCCAGAGCAGGGCTGCTGTGATTTTGTCACTGCCTGACAGGGCCATCAAAGGCCAGATCTCCTGGGGCCCTGGGGAGAGCCAGAAAGAGCCTCTGAGGCCCGTGAGGCCTGCCACTGAGGCGCAGGGAGGCTGAGGTCACTCAGGTGGGAAGCAAGAGAGCCTTGACACCTGAGGGCATCTCTTCCCAGATGGCCCAGGAAGGGGTGGCGAAGTCAAGGGTGTCCCTCCGACCCTCGCTGCCTCCATAGTAGGCTGGGCTCCACCCCCTGGCTCTTCCCCTCGGCAAGAAGGCTTGTCTTTTCAAAGTGGGGGCAATGAGGAGGAAAGGGAGGAAGGTCTTGCTTCTAATCTCAGACCAGCCAATTGCTGACACTTCCATTGTCTAGAGAGCCCGGTCACTCAAAGAAGTCTCTGATGTGAGAGGTCCTTCTCCTTTACCTGAGAACATGCAAAAATTAATTTAAAAATTCTCCTCATCTCATCTTCAAGCCCCGAGCTGGAGAGACAGCTCCAGAGATGCGTCATCCTTCTGACTGTCTGTCTGCCTTTCCTCTCCCCCTCCCCTCTCCATCCCCCTCTACCGCTCCCCCTCTTCCCAAACATGCACTTTTGACTTCTCTCGAGTGTGCTGAGCAAGGCCACATAGAGAGCAGCCCAAGCAATGGTTAGCCACATTTATCTGAAGGATTGGCTTAAAAACCAGACTTTTAGAGAACAGAGATAAACGTGCAGAAATAGGCAGATCCCCTCTGGGGAGAGAAGGAAAAGGAGGGACCAGTTGGAGGAGCTGTCCTGGGGAGGGAGTGGGCTCCAGCAGCTCGGTGCCCATCCTGACCCTGCCCAGACATGCCTCTCTCCTGCCCAGGCCCGGCATTGGAGGCTGGTGCTCACAGCCTTATTATCACTGGTCTCCAGCTGGCTGGCTCGTCCTTCCCCCCCTCCCCCATCTGAATGCTGCTCTGGGGAGGGCACATTCATTTCCCACAATCCTCGAGGCTGGATGAGAGCGTCACCTTAGCCCCTCTCCACCAGTCGCCAGGTGGGGACAGACTAAGAATATGTAGGATTTATGCTTGAATCTTCAGGGCCCCATTTCTAGGCCCCCCATTCCCACCCCAAGCTGGTAGGCAACACAAGTGCAATGCTACATGGGGAGTGGCAGCTAGGGGGCACCAGAGTGCATAGAGCTCTGGGCCTGAGGTCAGGAAGACCTGAATTCAAATACAGTCTCAGGCACTTCCTAACTGTGTGACCATGGGCAAGTCACTGAACCTCTGATTGCCTCAGTTTCCTCATCTGTAAAATGGGGATATTAACAGCACCTACTCCACAGGAATGTTGTGAGGATTAAAGGGCTTAGCAAGTGCTTGACATATAGTAGGTGCTATTTAAATACTTATTCCCTAATTCTTCCCTCCCAATCAATAGAGCCCTAGACTTGAAAGCCCTGTCCTTGCTCCCACTTCCTAGCATAGTGGGGAGAGCACTGGTTCTTAAAGCTAAAGACCTGGGTTCAAGTCCTACCGTATAGACTGGCTGTGTGACCCTGGGCAAGTCACTTTTACCTCTGTGTATTTGTGTGTTTGTCCTCCTCTGTAAAAGATGGGGGTCGTAGGGGGCAGCTCGGTGGCTCAGTGGTTAAAGCAGGGGCCCTGGATTCAGGAGGACCTGAGTTCAAATCCGACCTCAGACATTTGACCCTTACTAGCTGTGTGACCCTGGGTGAGTCACTTAACCCTCATTGCCCCCCCCCATATATGGGGGGCTGTGCTAGATAACAGGTCGCACCCAAGTCACCATCTCATTTTGGGTCTGCCCTTATATGGCCTCTGAGAGCCTCAGTATCTTCATCTGTAAGGAGGGCCACTAATGCCGGTGCCTCCCGTCCCATGGTGAGTGTGTATGAACCTGCTCTTTGGACTGACTTGGGGTTTGGGGGACAGAGGTGATGTCTGGTGACAATGTGCCTGCCGTCAGCGTGTCTCAACGGCTGCCCTGCTACTTCTGGTCTTGGAGTTTCCTCTCACTTAGTGGGGAAGCAGATTGCGCTGGGTGGGTGACCGAGGAGGATGTGTCAGAGGCAGGGTTGGACTCCAGAGTGTCCTGGCTCCAAGGGCTTATCCAGCCTCCAGATCCTAGGCTGTGACTAGGGTGACACCCCCCCCCCCCGTGAGAGGTAAAGGGCCCAAGCCTTAGAGATGGGAGACCAGGGATCCAGATGGGAGGGATCGAGGTTGTGGAAGAGGAAACTGGGACTTCCTAGAATGTAAGAGCAGGAGGGGATCCCGAGGCCAGCCAGCCTGGCAGATCCCCAAGAAGCTCCCCCTGCCCCCACTGCCGGCGGGCATCCCTGGCTTGTGGTCATCTGGCCTCTGCTTGAAGACCCCCAGGGGGCTCTCCTAGGGTCCCAGCTCTAACCTCAGGGGTCATTAAATCCAATCTTCTCACTTTACATATCAGGAAACTGAGGCCCAAAAGGGGAGCTCCACAGGGAGGGTTAGACTCAGTAAACATTTATGAAGCAGCCACTGTGTGCCAGGTGCTAGGGATGCAAAAAGAGGCCAAAGGCAGTCCCTGCCTTGGGGAGCTTACAATCTAAGAGGGGGATGACAAGCAGACAAATCCACTCAATGCAGGGACAGGAGAGATAGTGAAGAGCAGGGAGGCCCTGGAGTTCGGAGGGGTTGGGATTTTACTGGGGACTTCAGAGGAAGCCAGGGAGGTCAGTCATCAGAGCTGAGAGGGGCCTGAGGGACAGTCAGAAGGACTTCCCAGAGCTGAGAGGTGAAGGCTCTTGTTGGCGGAGCCAGGAGGAGGCTGGGGGCACTGAACTGAAGACTGTGCGCAAGCCGGGGCAGGGGCAGGGTGGCAGAGGACTGACAAGGGAGGAGGGGCTGGGTTAGGAAGGGCTTTGAATGCCAGACACATCACTGGTGTGTGTGAGTGTGAGTGTGAGCATGTGTGAGTGTGAGTGTGTGTGTGTGTGAGGACTGGACCTTAGCTTTAGCTGCTTTAGTGGCTGAGTGGAAGATGGATTGGAGTGGGGAGATCTCTGAGGCAGGCAGAGCCACCCACCGGCTACTGCCAGGGCTGCATCAGGGGGGTGACAGTGGCAGAGGAGAGAAGGGGGGGCTATTTGAGGGATGTTTCTAAGGTGAAGTCTATAGGCTTTGACAACAGCTTGGACGGGGCAGGGGGAAGAGAGAGTGAGGAACCCACTCCTCCTGGGTTGAGAGCTTGAGGGACTGGAAGGATGTGGAGGGGGGTGGGGCTCAACAGTAACAGGGAAGGTGGGAGGGGGAAAGATAACGAGCTCCGTTTTGGACATGTGGAGCTGAAGGTGTCTTCTGGACATCCAGTTGGAGATGAGCCTTTGGGGCAGGAAAGGCAGATGTGAGAATCCTCAGCACAGGGATGGTCCTTAATCCACGGGAGCTGAGGAGACCCCTCGGTGAAGCAGGCTAGAGGGAGAAGAGCAGAGCCATAGAGGACACCTGTGGCTGGAGGGCGTGTTCTGGAGGAGGAGGAGCCATCAGAAAGGGAGAAGGAGGGGGGAGGGGGTGTCCTGAAAACCTAGAGAGAGAAGAGGACCAACCTTGTCAAAGGCTGCAGGGAGGTCAGGAAGACTGAACCCTGAGCAAAGGCCACTGGCTTTGACAGTTAAAAGCTCACCAGTCACTTTGGAGAGGGAAGCTTTGGTGGGAGGATGAGGTTGGGAGCCAGATTATAAGGGGGTTAAGGAGAGAGTGAGTGGAGAGGGCTGGAGGCATCCACTGTAGATGCTACAAAGGGTAGAAGAACAGTCAGGTCAGAGGCAGGATGCCTGGCTCTAGTCCCAACTCCTCTTGCACTATAGGCTTCAGTTGGGATGGCCCCTATTTCTTTGGGCAGGCGACACTTTCTCTGGGCCTCAGTTTCCTTCTTTGTAAATGTAATACATTGTCCCATGCCTGTTTCCCTCAAAAGGATGTTTGAGTTTAAAACTGGGATTTCCTCAAAGTCAGGAATGGAAGGGAGAGTTCTGTTAACAGGATTCTTCTTGAGTTAAAGGAGGTCAAACAATTGTTGGAAAATGGGCTTTTTGTTTGTTTTTAGGGCAAAGGAAAACTCCCAACCTTCCCAGCACAGGATGCTGTCATAGCAGCTCTTCTGTCCCCCCACTGTGAGGCTCTCTCTCCCTCACTTCACTTTGGAGGAGCCTTAAGGGCAGGGATCAAGTGGCACCTCCAAGTCTCTCCTAATCTTTCCCACCTTCACTTGTTAATAGTCTCTTCTTCAAAAAAATGTGTATTTGGCATTTATGTATCTGTGCATATATTTTTAGACTCCCCTACTAGAATGCAAGCTCTTTGAAGGCAGGGGCCATTCTTATTTTGTCTTTGTATTGCCAGCACTTAATATAGCCCTTCTTCCTCTTCTTCTTCTTCTTCTTCTTCTTCTTCTTCTTCTTCTTCTTCTTCTTCTTCTCCTCCTCCTCCTCTTCCTCCTCCTCTTCCTCCTCCTCTTTCTCCTCCCCCATCCTCCTCTCCCCATCCTCCTCCCTCCTTCCCTCCCTCCCTCCCTCCTCTTCCTCCTCCTTGAAATATAGAACTTTATTTAGAAACTGTTTAAAGTAGAAAAAACCCAGTCAAAGACCAGGTGGAATATGGTTTCCTAGTTAAATGGGATTTTTAGGACAACAAATCTGAAAGGTCACAAGAGAGAAATGGCACCACTGTATTTTTTTTTTGTTTGGCACCACTGTATTTTAACAATGGTGAGTTACTTGCATTTTTGGCATTGTCATGATCATTCATTGAAGTTGGGTTTTTGACAATCTCTTAAGCAACCCTTAGGTTTGGTTTATGCCTATGGTCTCTTTGAAAGAGTTTTGAAAGCTACTCAGGGTGCAGTGTAGGTCAGACAGAGGACAACTGGTCACCTCCTTCAGAAAGGTAGTGACAAAGACAGTGACATGTAACTCGCCTGGGAGAATGATACTTATAATGGAACATGAACTACTTTGTGTAGCACTGCTGAATGGGCATCTCACCTTCACTTTGGCTCTGCACTGTCTAAACAACTTTTTCAAGGTCTATGTCTTCTAGGACTTGCCTGGGGCTCGTCAGTGGGCACAGATGGCATTTTGGGAAGCTCTGCTTGGTGTCAATCATCTCTGCCTGAGGAACCCAGCAGTTCCCGAACCCTCAAGGTAGCCACTGGGTTCCAAAAGTCCATCTCAACATTTCTATACAGTTGCCCATGATTAGGAAAAGAAATAAAAAGCAGAAGAGAGAGCCAGATTCTGAGGTCCAGGCTTTAATTTGCTATGAGAGAGGAAGATTAACTCCCATGCCAAAGGAAGTCCCAAGTAGTCCATAGAGGGGGGATGGGGGGAGGAGGAAGAGGAGGAGGAAGAGCCTATGCAGAAGGGAGAGGGGGTGAGAGCGGGTCAGAGGGTAGTCATTCCTCTTATGCTCTTCTGATGGTTCACTCTCATTGGCTGAGTGACCAGTCCTCATTGACGCAGATCCCTTTCTGCTGCCAAAGGTCAGGTGATTTCTGTCATTTCAACGTCCTTTGGCACATGTGTCCTGGAAGTGTCAAGAGGCTCCCAGGTCCTTCCCTAGGCATGCTCTGTGGGGCGGGCTCCAATCCACTCCTGCTATTTGTCTCACTATGCCACAATATCTTTTCAGTGTGCTGGAATGCAGAGTGTATGAAATAAGGTTAGTAGGGTAAGTGGGAGCCACATTTTCAAGGGCTTTTTATATTAAGCAGAGAAATGTGTATCATATTAGACAGAAATGCCCCAGTGCCCAGAAAGGGAGGATAATGAGGCTGGAGGACCATCTACTGAATGGTGAGCAAATAACATGCCTCTTATAATCGGTAGTCAGGTCCACAGTTCTTGGTGCAAATTGCTGTTTGTAAGAGCAAAGCCAGGCTCCCCAAGGGCCTGCCACGTTGGAGTGGCATGACCACCTTCATTCTCCTGTTAGCTAAATGACAGCATTCCATCCATCACCTCTGATCTCAGGTCATTTCTCAGGACTTCTCTAGGTAATTAAGTTAACGGGCATGGTGGGGCTGGGGCAGAGCTACCATTGGGTGTCATCTCTGGCCAGCCAGCTCTCAGCCAGCCCAGCTCTTCTGCTTCTAGCCACAGCTCCACCATCCCATTTACCCTCAGAAGCTCCCTTTAGCTCTCCACGCTTGGAGCCCTTGGCTGAAGTAGGAGAACCAGCTCATCTCTGAGACCTCCTCCAGGCTGTGGGCAGCTGGAGGGCAGTCCACCTTTTAACACCCCTTGCCCCAAACACTCCTTGATTAAGGTAGTGACTTTTCTTTTTCATTTATTACTAGTTAAAGCTAATCTCCCTAAGAGGGGGATTATCGATGTCCTCACCCTCTCACCGCTGGCCCATATGCTCAGGAGCGACAGCTGTTTTGACAGGCTCAGCTGGGAAAGGGAAAGAAAAAGCAGCCTCTTCCAGCCCATGTTGGATGAACGTTCAATTCTCCTTATTGTCTCTCCTTATGCCCATCTGTTAGCATGGCAAGGTGCCCACACCCAAATTGGCCAGACTTTGTGCTCCGGGCATTGGTGCCTGGGAACAATGGGTACAGGGAGGTGGGCCCACACAATAGCCGGGAGGAAATATCTCACCCTTGTGCTTTGTGCTGGGCTGGGAGCAGGGATGATCGAATCTGCTCGATGCCCGACTGAGCAAACTGGGGAGGGGGGCGGGGTGGTGCCCTTGCAGGCTAGGCGCTCGCTCAGCACAGGAAGCTGTGGGGGCATGGGGCACAGTCAGAGGCATCTCATGGGGCACAATCTCCATCCAGCCCAAAGAAGGAGAGAACACCTCTGTCCCATGGGGCATCACTTCTGGAGGACAGTACTCAGTTCTGGGCCCCTCTTCCAACAAGGGCACTGAGAAGCTACCGTGAGCTGGAGAGGCAGCCAGCCCAGGGAAGGGCCTCATGCCTTATGGGATGAATAATTCCCCATATCATCATAACCTCTTAGAGTTTACAAAACACTGAGCACGGATGTCAATCATAGCTCAGTGCTTGACAGCTCTATGACCTTCATTGAACAAAGTTGAGAGACTTGGGTGTGAATCCTGCCTTTTACCCTTAATCCCTCTGTGTCGCTGAAAAGCAGATCCATCACTCAGACCCTCAGTTTCCTCATCTGTAGAAGAGGGGAAAACAATACTTGCCAAGTAGAGCAGCAAAAACCCAATGACCCTCACAGGGTCATAGTGAGCTGGGAACTTTGCCCACCCTAAAGTGGCAGAGAAGTAAGCGTTGTTGTTATTTGTATTTCTTCATCTGTAAAGTGGGAACAATACTGTTTGCACAAGCCATTATGCAGATGATTGAAGGGAAATGATTTCAGGGTCATTGAAGGGAAGGCTTTCTGTGGGCTGCAAGGAAACTCAATTCAAATAAGTTGGACAAGCATTTTGTAAGGGCCTACTATGCGCCAGGCACTAGGGCCACAAACCCACAAAGGAGACAGTCTCTGCTTCTCTGGAGTTTGTGTTCTAACAGGGGGACACACATCCACATCATGCACATACATGCGAGCATATACGTGTGTGAATACATACTTGTGTGGGGTCAAAGCAAATCGAGGCAAAATACACTATTCTCATACTCACTTTATAGATGAGGAAACTGGGGCTTATAGATAGAAATCATCCAAGGTCACCAGCTCTTATGGAGCAGAGCTGAGCTTCAGGAATGTCTCCTGACTTCAGGTCTGGAGTGAAGGAGTAAGGATTTAATTTATTAAGCACTGCCATGTACCAGGTGCCATACTGGTGGGGGGGTAAGGAAGGAAGGAAGTATTTAGAGAGCACCTACTATGTGCCAGGAAGGGAAAGTAAGGATGCACAAAGCACCTACTGTGTCCCAGGCACCCTGCTAAGAGCTTATCTTATTTTAATTCCTAGGGTGAAGTGAGGAGACAAATGTTCACCTGCCCTCGGGGATACAGAGGCTGAAGGGAGCTATTCTCTGCCCTCGGTGAGCTTGCTTTCATTATACTGATGTTGGCATCCAAGTTGAGCCTTGAAGAGGGCCAGGGAGTGATCTTTGAACTATTTTCCCCCATCCCCACAAACACACTTTGGAAATTGTGGATGAGCAGGGACCGTGACCAGGGGTGTGGCTCAGCCTCAGACCCCCAGAAACCCAAGAGGACTTCAGTGCCTCCCCAAACCTCTCAGACAATCAAAGCTGCAGGAGTGTGTCGAGGATAGCTAGAGGTGATCTAGGAGAGCTATTCTGTTTGTAGCAGAGGAAACCAAGGTCCAGAAATAGGAGGCAGCTTATTTGGAATCAGACAGTTAGCAAGCTGGGAGGTGGGAGCTCGAACCCAAGTCTGCTGGTTCTTCTCCACACTCTTTTCTCTCTACCAGGCAACAGCACCAGGAAGGTCCTGAACTTGGCTTAATCAGGTTCTAGGTCTGACTCTCACCATTGACCTTGCCTAGCTGAGCCACTCCCAGCAAAGAAATCACTTACGTTTTCCGAGTTCCTGTTTTCTCAGCTGTCCAAGGAGAATATGCAGTGTGGAAATTCAGTTTTGCCCACTTGTATCTGTATTTGGGATGAAGGAACAGGTGGAATAGCAGCCTTCTGGGTTGGATCACTGCCCCTAGAGGACGATTGTCTAGCCTTGGAGTGGAGATGGATCTGAGATGTCATTGAGGTCAGGCCCTGTCTGAGTTGACATTTGAGCCAGCGTGTTTAGAGGGCTTTCCACTGAAGTCCTTCTCCTTTTCTTTCTTGTGGTACAGAGGTGACCCTGGCCTCTGAAAGGCTAGTGAGGGTATGACCTACCTAAGGTGACAGAGACAGAAAGGACTTGAGTGGGGATAGATGATGGACCGTGCCAGTCACCTAAGGACCAGCAGAGCTGAATGCAGACAGCAGGCTCATCACCAGATTACTGGACACGAGAGGTGGCTATTTCCAGGCAGGACCACTCCTGAAGACTAACCATAATGCTGGGAGATTTGGGAATCGTTAGGGGAGGGGCTGAGGAAGTGATAATGCCAAGGAGCAACATGGTAGCTGCCTGCAGGTATTTGAAGGGATGCCACATGGAGGAGAAGCAATACTTGTTTGCTTGGGCTAAGAGGATAGAAAGAAGACTAGTGGGTAGAAATTACAGAGAGAGGCAGATTGAGGTTTGGAAATGAGTCAGAATTAACAAAAGGGTAATGGGCAATTTGGAAAATGCTTAGCACAGTGACCTGTACATAGTCGGTGCTTAACAAATGCTTGTTCCTTCCCTTCCTTTCCCCTTGGAATGATTGAAAAAATTATTAACTGCTTGCTATGTGCCAAATAAGGACTTGGATTTAAAGACAAAACCTAAGACAGTCCCTGCCTTCATGGAGCTTACGTTATAATGAGGGGACTCAATACTTATAGGGAAGTGGTGACCAAGGAGGGCTTTGTTTATTTGGCTAGAAAGAAATGCAGATGTGAGAAGAGTCATAGGGAGACAAGCCCTTTCTAGGAGCTATGACAGGACTAATCTGATTACAGAAAGGTCATTGGTGTAAACTGAGGCAAGACTGGAGACTTCTTAGATATAGTGGGCCATGAGAAGCATCTCCCAACCAGGACAGTGGAGGTGGGCATTCTAGATGCCAGAGTTCAGTCTTCCCTGCCATGTTCTTTGGTCCTACTGACAAAGTGAAGGACCCTTTATTGCCAGTCTTCAAATAAAGGCTGGACTTCTTTTATTGGCTATATACCACCACAAATGCTTATTTCCAGATGATGATTGATGAGGTTCCTTTCAACGTGGAGGTCCCGTTAGTCTGTTTCTCTGTGGGGAGTTCTAGTTCTGCATCATAACCTGTGCAAGTGCATTGGGGTAGTAAAGGCAAGAACAAGATTAGGATTTTCCAGTTTGGGCTGGGAAGTCATGTGACTGGATAGTCTTCAATGGCCGGCTGAGGCAGTTGAACTTCATCTTGGAAGCAATAGGGAGCCATGGGAGGTGTGAGTAAAACCCCAGGGTGAGTTCTCTTCTGACTTTCATGTTCTGGGATTCTGGATAAGCCTGAGCTGTCCAGCCACTCAGGGGAGTCCCGAGTCACACTTGGGATCCCAGAAGGCTGGAGGACAAAGCTCCTTTCTTCCCAGCTTCCTGTTTCAGCTATCCTTCATCTTATAGCAGTTCTGATTAGGTTCCAGTCACACATTTTATCATCCCTGAAAATTGCACGGCGGAGCGATGACAGCTTGGGAGCAGCTGTCCGCATAGGGGGAACAGGGAGAGTAGCTAGACTGCTGTGCTAAGCACAGAAAAAACAGCCAAAAAGGGAGAGTGCCAAACTGCTCCTTGCCTCTCCAGAAATTCAGCAAAGATGGATCAGCCTCTGAGGTAGAGACATTTGAGAGAATCTCTCTCCTTTCTCTGAAGTATTCTGGGAAACTATCACGCTGGGTGCTGGGCAGGGTCCATGGAATCAAACCACACTTACTGGGCATCCTGGAGACGTGGCCTGGGTCTGGGAGTACGGCTTTGGAGGCAGGACCAAAAGGCTCCCTGCCATTTCCTACCTGAACGACTTTGGACATCGCCTCCCTCTCAGATGATTCCTCGTCTGTAAAATGAAGGGTTTGCTCTGCAGGATCTCTGAGGTCCCTTCTGGCCCCCAACCCTATGATTTAGATCAAAGGTCAAAGGATACCAATTTCCATTTTCCACCGATGTGGGTCGTCTCCTAACTCAGTCCTCGGATGATGCTCCACTGTGCCTTGGCCTTTTACTGTCTAGTCTTTCATTAGAGATAATTATTTTTAATTTTTGTCCCCACTGACCTGTGGACAGATGGCAAGCAGGAAGACCACACTTATCTGGTCACCAGATCATCCTGGGCAGCTCAGGAGGAGGGCAGGGGGCGGAGGGGTGTTTGATTACTCCCCCCAGCAGCTGCTTTCCAGATTGGGCCTTATCTCTGGGGACTGCTGATCAGTGGCACTAATGTGAACTTCAACAGAAATGGAGCTTTGCTGAGGTCATCCCTAGTTCCTCTGCCCTTTCATCCCAAGCCAAAGACCATGGGGAGCAAGTCTTTCCAGGTGGCAGCAAACACAACTTGTGCTACCAGATGGTTTAAAATACCTTTCAGTTCTTCATAATCCATGTGGATCCTTTTCCATTCCTCTTGCTACTATTTTCCTCCAAACAGCTAATATTTGCAGAGTCCTTTAAGGTTTTTTAAGGGGGCGCAGGACCTGGAGTTAGGGAGATTCAGATTCCTGAGTTCAAATCCAGCCTCGAACATTTATTAGCTGTGGGACCTTGGGCAAGTCACTTAACCATGTTTGCTTCAGTTCCCTCATCTACAAAAAGAGTCAGAAAAGGACATGGCAAACCAATTCAATATCTTTGCCAAGAAAACCCCAAATGACTGGCAACAACAACATTTGCAAAGCACCTTACATATTATTGCATTCGATTCTCATAACAACCCTGTGGTGTAGATGGTACCATTATGCCTATTTTGCAGATGAAGAAACTGAGGCTGAGAGAGATTCAGTGACTTGCTAAGGATCGCACAGCGTGAAAGCATCTGAGGGAGGATTTGAATTCGAGTCTTGCTGACTCCAAGCCCAGAATTCTACCTATTATATTGCCTAGTTATCACAATAATGAGCTTTCCTTGGAACCTCATCACAATATGGGGATGAATCTTGGTAAGACAAGTACACACAAAGGCAGACTCTACTGAACTGTCAAAGCCCTGAGTGTGGATACCAGGTTGGACTGTGTCCTGGTTACCCAAGGGCCAGAGCGGCCAAGTGTAGAGAAACTTGTCCTCTGAGGAGTGGCCACCAGGGGGTAGAGTTTTGGCCATAGGGGATCATGAGACTGTCTTGGATCCTACAAGATAGTACCTGTACTTTTGGATGCATACGAGTCTCAGTAAGTCACTTAATTTCTCTGTGCCTCAGTTTCCCAATCTTTAAACTATCCTCCATGGTTACTGCCAGATATAAAATGGTTATCTTAGAGGCTCATTATTTTCCAGAGAGGGAAACTGAGGTCCAGGGAAAGGAAATGACCTGTCACCAGTCACACAGGGATCGAGTGGCTGAGGTCCCCTCTCTCCAGAGCCAGGGCTCTTGTCTTTTGGACATACTGCGGAGCATAAGGTTTGGGAGACGGGTTAGCGGACACTTGCTTCGTGACCACGGATAGTACATATCAGCTCCCCCCCAAGCCTGTTTGGTCATCTGGAAGGGGAAGATAATCCCAATAGTTACCATTCATATGTATGTGCACACGTATGTATGAGGAATGATTTGCTAATCCTGAAGCATTACATAAATGTCAGGTGTTGATATTGTTAACATCTGTATGGCATGGTGGCTACAGCACTAGGCCCTGGGGTCAAGATAATTTGGGTTCAAATCCCACCATAGACACTCTTGTTATGACCTTGTTCAAGTCACTCCCCCATCCTGGGCCTCCGTTGATAGCCTCCAAGAACCCTTCCAACTTTGAGTTCTGAACATGTCGCCCCAAATCTCCAGGGCCAGTGTAACGGGATCTGGCCCATGTGTGCAGTCCATCTGATGCTTCTGCCAGTGTGGAAGAGGCTTTGGGAAGAGTCATGGTGACATGTAATGGAAGAACTTGGGAGAAATCTTGATGAACCCATTGACATTCTGTAGACCAGTTCCACTTTACCAATGCCATGGGGCAGTAGCCTCTTGGACTGGTTGTGATTTCAGTACCAGAGCTGCTGGGATCTCTAGACAGCTCTACCTAGTCAGCCTTGGCCTCTTCCACTTTTGCTTGGCCTCTGTTGATGATATACAGTGAGAATGTTGCAAGGAAAGGGACAGTCAGTTCTTTCCTTCTGAGACCAGCATGGAGCCCTATGGAAAATGGCCTGAATCTTTTGCCTCACTGTCTGCCCTCATTTTAGGCAGAGGGATTGTAAGCTGCAAACTTGTCAAGAGCGTGAGCTTCTGAGAGACCAGGAGTTTGGGAGCCAAGTCCGTCCTAAATCCTGTAGCCAATCTGCATCCATGTCCCAGGGAACAAAGAGTGATCTTCAGGACCCAGGCCAGAGACAAGGACTTATCCAGCAGTCATGCCACATGTGGATGTGAACTCAGTGGTACCAGTGATAGGTGGAAATTATGCTGAGTCTGAGCCTCATCAGCTAGTACAGGGTAGAGTGTGTCCCTGAGGAACTGGCTGGAAATAGTTGTACTTCTGCTAATGCTTCTTCTTCAAAACAAATGCCCCTTTATAAAAGTTAATTGATGGTAAGTGGTTAAATGGAACTAGGAGCTAGTCCCTCCCTGGTGGCTCACAGTGGGGTAGGACACAACCTATAGGGGCTCTAGCCAATAGCACTAGAGAAGAGATCCCCTAACCCCAGGGTATATGCCTAGGACACTGAAGGGGCAACATAGCAAGGCTGATTCTGAGTTCATGAGCTGAGGGCATGCTCACTACACTGATGGCCAAAGGCATTGGGATCGTAACGACTGCATTTAAAGAGCCCCTCAAGGTTAGTGAAGCATTTGCACGCATTGCCTCTTTTGAACCTTGCAGTCATTCTGTGACCCAGGTGCTAGCATCAGTCCTGTTTTACACAGGACAAAACTGAGGCTCAGATTAAATAGCTCTTCCAGGATTCTGCAGCCACAATGTGGCCCAGGTGGGATCTGAATACAGGAATTCCTGCCTCGAAATCAAGGGGAGGGAAAAGACAAGCCTGATGAGAACAGAGTAGAACCCTCTGCATCCCAGTCTAACAGTTACTACCCTTCTGACCTTAGGAAAGGCACAGGACGGACCTCTCTGGGCCTCAGTTTCCTCAGCTGTAAAATGAGAGAGTTGCATTCCATGGCCCCTAAGAACAAGAGCCTACCAGCTGGCAGTGTGGCCTCTCTGGGATATTTTCCTCACGCACAAATGAAAGGGAATGGGTTCGTTCACTCTCTGTACCAAGTACAACTGACCTCTAGCCCCATCCGTGGGAAACTCCTCTCCAAAGCCTCCCTTTTGGGCAGAGCTAGGACAGTCCCAGGGGAAGCCTGCCCTTGTGGGTCTGCACTTTGTGAACTGACAGTAAGTTGTTAGCATAGCTGAGACGCGTCAGAGTGGCCTCACCTTGGCTCTGGTTTGCTGGGCACTCACATACCAGATACACCTATCATCACTCTGTCTCCACCCTGGGCCTTGACACGGTTCCTCCAGTCTTTTGTCTCCAGAAAGGGGTTCTGGCAGATGAAAGGAGACGGGGAACAAGAATGGGGGTGGCAAACTCAAACAGGAGTGGGGGGGGGAAGAAGAAAAGAGGGAACTCAGCAACCTACAAGTGAATTGTAGGGATGTTTCAAGCAAACCCACAGAGCCAATTAACTGCCTGTTCTTGGAGTGTGTGTGTGGGGGGGCTGCAGCGTACCGGGACACCAGTGCCTCAGTATCCTTTTGCTGAATTTTTCCAGGCAGTAGAAGGCCCATGGCTAGGTTTCTCTGTCTCCCTGTTCTAGATTCCACCTGCTGCAGGAAAAGGATTCTGGGGGCTGCTAGGTGGCATAATGGATAGTGCCCTGCACCTGGAATCAGGAAGACTTCAGTTCTAATCCAGCCTCCGATACTTACTAGCTGCATGACCACTGTTTGCCTCAGTTACCTCATCTGTAAAATGAGCTGGAGAAGGGAATGTGAAACCACTCCAATCTTTGCCAAGAAAACCTCCAGTGGGGTCATGAAGAGTCAGACATGACTGAAAAACAACCTAACAAAACAAAGCACAGGGTTATAATAACAGCACCTACCTCCCCAGGTTGTGGGGGCAGATCAGAGGAGATCATATTTGTAAACTGCTTTGTAAACCTTAGAGAAAGATAGAGAAATGCTCACTATTCATTATCATTAGTATTAAATGTACAGAGAAACAAGGGTGTAAAGGAGACAACACCCAGAGAGGAGTTGGGGGCAGCGGGGATCTGAGTTCTGTCACAAAACCAATTTGCTGACCATTGGCAAGCCTTTACCGCTTTCTGGGCCTCAGTTTCCTTATCTGTAAAAGAAGGAGGCTGAAGCAGATTGTCCCCAGTTTCCTTCCAGAGATGGCATTAAGTTCCATGTTCTGTGTTCCAAGATTCTTCTCAGCTTTGATGTTCTCTATTTTAAGATTCCCCCAGATGTGTTAATTTTCTGACACCTAAAAGGCAGAAAAGTGAAGGCCTACTGTGAGGTTCCTACTCATCGCACCACAAGTTCAGGACAGTGCCTCTAGAGATGCCCAGGCAAAGCACTTGCCCAGGGCAGCACAATGGGGAAGGAATTATGAGTATTCTTTGAGGTGGCATGGCATGATTGAGAAGACAGAACCAGGAGGATACAGAGTTAAAACTCACCCCATCCCTTACTACCTGTGCCATCCTGGGCAAATCATTTCCCTCTTCTGTGCCTCAGTTTCCCAATCTGTAAAAGGTTTGGTTCCTTCCAATCTAACTCTATGGTCTTGCAATCTCAGTCTCAGTTTTCTCTTCTGTAAAATGAACCTTTTGGACTCTGTGGCCCCTAGGGTCCCTTGCATCTCTCAGCGAATGAGTCTGTAATCCTATTTTCATTCCCATAGTGCCCAGGCAGAAATTGAAGTGAGAGAGGGAAAAAGGCTTCTAAGTTGTTGTCCTCTCCAGTTAGACCGTGAGCTGTTTGAGGACAGGGGCTTGGCACACAGTAGGTGCTTAATAAATGTCACACAGGTCATACCTGGAGAGCCAGGTCTTTCCCCCTAGGACTTCCATGCCCAAGAAGACCTGATACAGACCTCTCATGCTTGGCACCACAAGGGCTGATGAGGAGCCCCACAGTCACATTGTGAGGACCATATGAATGGTGGGGAGCAGAACAAGGAGTGGGGCTCATTGGGGCCAACTCTCCCCATATGACAGATGGGGAAACTGAAGGTGAGCCAGGCTAGGGTGGTGGCTGAGGACCACTCAGGGAGCAAGTGTCTGAGCTAGGATTTAAATGTACTCTACCCTGTGTTTCTAGGGAGAACAAGTAGGGCCCTCCATGACTTGGAGTCTTTCTCAGGCCTTTGATGGGGGCCCAATGAGCTCTCTGGCTTGTTCCCCCAGGCAGGGCTTCATCACTGGGGTCAGAGCATTCCTGGGCTACACTTCCACTTGTCAGTCTGTCTCAGCTAAAGTGGCGTCTCTCCGATAATGCCCTTCAGCTGTCCTTTGTCCCTCACATGTTTCCCAGTGGTGAAAGGTCAACGATTGGGCTTCTAGATTCAAGTGGGAAGAAAAGGTGGGGGTGAGGGACCAGAGGACGTGGAATGCTTTTCATCCCTGGTTTGTCTTCAGAGGTCTTGGAGAACCTGGAGAGATTTAACGTTCCTCCCTCTCCCCCAAAGCATTAGCAATCCCATAAACTCTTGCTGGTCCCAAAGTGGCAGAGCCAGGGGCAATGAGTGGGAAGATTGGAGCTCGATGTCCCAAAATGTTCCCTAACCATCACGGAAGGACTTGGTGAGTGACTGGGTGAGCACTGGCCAGGGATACTTCAAAGGTGACTCTTGCTCAGTGTGGATTAGATTGAATGATCTCTAAGGTGTCTGGAAGATTTAAGGGTTGGAGATGCTGACACCATGGAATGTCTGAGCTGGAAGGGACCTTGCACCATAATATGTAGAGGGGCAAAGTTGGGAGGGACCATAAACAGAACAGAGCACAATGACCTGGGGAGCTGAGGACTTGGAAGGTAGAGAATGGCAGGGCTGGTAGAACCTTGAAACGTAGAACACAGGATGTCAGAACTGGGAGGAACCTTAGAACAGAGAGTGTTCAGGATTAGAACACAAAGAAGAGGATGGCAGGGCTGGAAGGAGCTTCAGAACACAGAACGTTCACTGGCAGAGCTGGGACGGTCCCAAGAGCAGAGCAGCTCTGAGAGCATCCTTGGAGTCCATGATCTGCCTAGCCTTCCTCACTGATCAGCTGACAAACCAGGGAGCCTGGGGCCAGTCCCAAGGACACAGCAGATGTCTCTGCTGACTTAGGAGGTGGAGTGAGAGGACGCTAGAAACCTTGGTGGGCTGTCCAGAGTCAAGGCTTGCTCATGAGCCTGTGGACCTGCTGTCATGCCATACGAGGAAAGATGTGACACAGACAGGGCTCCAGGTATGAACTTGCTCTTCTGGGGAAAGAGTTGTGTTTGGAACTCAGAACACTAGAATCTGACAGCTGGAAGGATACCCCAGGGTCGCTCCAAGGCCACCCAGTTCAATCTACACACAAAGGAATTCCTCGAATAGCATACCATCCAAATGGTCATCCAAGGGCTGCTTAAAGACCTGCCAGGGGAGGAGAGCCACCCCCACCCCAGAAATTATACTTAAAAGACTTCCCCTGGGGCGGCTGGGTGGTGCAGTGGATAGAGCACCTGCCCTGGAGTCAGGAGGACCTGAGTTCAAATCCGACCTCAGACACTTAACACTTACTAGCTGTGTGACCCTGGGCAAGTCACTTAACCCCAACTGCCTCGCCAAAAAAAAAAAAAAAAAAGACTTCCCCATTCTGGTTCCTTCCTCTCCTTCCCTTCCGTGGAATCTCCGAGTACTCTGCTCTCCTCCCTGTTCCCCTACCCCACAAGACTCCATCTCTTGATTCTGTGGATTTTCACTGTATGCTCCTCCACGCAGCTAAGCTGTCCAGTGGCTAGAGAAAGGGGTCAGCAAGACCTGAGTTCAAGGAGAAAATCTGAGGACTATAAAATGGAACACAATGGACCTGGTAGAAGAGATTGAGGGGAGTTCCTCTAGGATTCACCAGGCTCCTTGAAGACCACAACCTTGAAGACTCTGAAGTGGCTCATCTCCATCCCATCCTCACACCTTGGAGGCTGAGTCCCTTGATTCTAGGAGGCCTGGGAGGGAGCTCGCTGTTACAATCGGGAGGGTGCCCAGTCAGGTGCCCAGGGAAAAAAGGGAACCACCTCCAAGAACTACACTGGGAGCCAGGAAGCTGGGGTTTAAGCCCAGTATTCACCAACTAGGGCATCTTGGGGGAGGGGGAGGTTAATATTTGCAAGAATAAGTTCCTCATCTGTGAAATGGAGATAATTATTTGTCTGACTTCTCCGACGGGATTGCTTTCAGATGGAAAACCCCTTTGTGAACCCCAAGTGGTCCCTGCAGGTAAGGGGACCCTGGGCTCCTAAGACCTAAAGGATGGCAAAGAATCCTCCGAAGGAGACTCAATTTCTTTGTTTATGCCTTGTACTGCATGGCTTTGGAGCGCCCTTACAGATTTCAAATTCTGTTATTCCAAGTGTCCAAAGCACAACCTTTCCCTAGAAGAGCAAGTTAATACCCAGACAAGGCATGGACTATTTTTTAAATTTCTTTTTTATTTTAGTGAGGCAATTGGGGTTAAGTGACTTGCCCAGGGTCACACAGCTAGTAAGTGTTAAGTGTCTGAGGCTGGACTTGAACCCAGGTACTCCTGATTCCAGGGCCGGTGCTCTATTCACTGCGCTACCTAGCTGCCCCAAGGCATGGACTTTTAATCTTGCGGGGCTGCAGGGGACTGCTCATGGCAAGGGGCATCAGTGGAGGGTCAGCCCAGTGCTCAGAGAAGGACTCCTGAAATGTTGGGGAGACTTCCCGCTGCGCAGGAGCCCATGGAAAAGAGTGGCACGGGACGAGGAGATGTGGATGAGCTGCGATCTGTACCATAGGAGAGAATTCCCTTAGAGCAAAGTGGGACAGAGCCCTCCTCACTTTATAGCAGTCACTTGTTCACGTGCTCAGCTGGTCAGTCTCGGAGCAGGAGCATCTTACAAAGGCCAGTGCTCCTTCCAAGTTACCTAGCAGGGATCTCAAAGGTCTTTGAAAGGGCTGGGGGTTTTGCTCATTCCCGCATGTGCGCGCTCCCCAGTTGGGTTCTGGGCTTATCTCAGGATCAGAAAGGAGCCAGGAACACTGCGGGCTTTTGTCTTCCCCGGAGCCTCTACCCCCTCCCCCAAACTCAAGGGAACCGGCCCCTCGCTCCCTAACAAGTAGAACACGGAGCAGTCCGCGCAGACCAATGGGGTCAGCCGGGCGCAGGGACCTACCTCCACCGACCGTCAAAGGGAATTAGTCCGCCCGGCCTGTTCCGCTCTGGGGTTTATAAATGTTGACAATAATCCTAAACGGATGTTAGGGGAAGTGACAAACCTCAGCATTTCTCCGGGCCGCCTGTGGGCCAGGGGACGGGGGCGGGGGGACGTGGGGACCGGGCAGAGGAGGGGGCGGTGGGGACCGGGAGGGGGGCAATGGGGATGGGGCGGAGGGGGATGGGCAGGCCCATCTCCTAAACAGCAGCGACTGTGACAGCTGCCACCGGAGGACAAGTGATGGGGCCAGGCGTGGAGAGAGAGCTGACCTGGACCCCGGAGCGGGCCAAGGACCCCCTCCTGCTCCCCGACACACGCACACGCACGCACACGCACAAGTGCACAGCCTCCTCCTGAGGAGGAGCTGGGGCTGCTGTTGGCGGGGGCGGGGGGGGGGGCGGCAATTGGAGGCTGAGATCTGTGAGTGTGAGAGTGTGTGAGCATAGATGTGCAAAGAACACAGGCCGTGAGGCTGGGTGAGCCCGGGGTGTTGAGACGATGCACAGCTCTGTGTGAGGCTATGGGAAGGGAACAGAACACGTCTGTGTATGCACCAGGCACTGTGCTAAGTAGTAGACAAACATCGCATTCGATTCTCCCAACAACAACCTTGTGTGGCAGGTGTTCTTACTATCTTCATTTTATTGTTGAAGAAGCTGAGGCAGACAGAAGTTAAGTGACTTGCTTAGGATCTCACAGCTAATGAGCTGATGAGGATGAATTTGAACTCAGCTCCTCCAGACTTTAGGTCCGGCACTCTGATCACGGTGCTAGCAGCTGTGCAGAGTGCCTGTGTGTTGAGAGCAGACTGGCATTTATGTGAGCAAATCTGAAACCCTGTGTGTGTGAATGGGTGTCTGTGTCCACAGGCCATCCCCCCACTGAACAGAAACGCCCTTCTGCAGAGAAGAGCTGGACCTTGGTCAGCTCCCAGGGTGATTTAAAAATAGAACAAAAATCCTCGACTGGGGAGTCTCACAGACACCAAAGGGACCCCCAGAATGTAAGGTCCTTGAAGGCAGGATCTTTCCCTTTGGTCTCAGCACTCAGTATAGGGTCTGACACATAATCAGTGCTTTTATGGATCAAAATAGAGCAGGAGTCCCACCCCCAAGGCAGCCCAGTCAAAGGGCCCTGGATGAGCACGCCAGCCATGGCTCTCTCAGATGGGACCATCCAACCCAACCTTTCCCTGGATGAGAATTCTCCCCTTCCTGAGGGCAGGCTCTCTGCTCATCTCTGCCCTCACCTTCCCAGGGCTTCTAACAGGAGCTGACAAATAATGGTTGGTTGGTTGTTCTCCATTCTCACGGAGGACCAAGATGGCATCACTGTATGGGGTCAAGGTACAGTGTGTGAGACTGAGGCTAATGAACCATAGGAGCTCTGGTGGCTCTACCCCACACAGGCTGGGCACATAATAAGCTCTGGGTTAAAGCTTTTTTTGGTGGATACCAGACATCGTGATTACTACCATTTATATCTCTCGTTGCTGGCACAGTGTCTGGCACAGAATACGTGCTTCCTATTTGCTTATTTATGGATTTGCTGAATCAGTTTCTTTATCTGTAAAATGGGGTCAAATAGCACCTAGTTCTCAGGGTGGTTGTTGTGAGGCTCAAACAAGAGCACCAATCTTCTACGGTTGTTGTGAGGATCAAATGGAAAACCTCAAATTCTATATGAATCCTGTTATCATCAATATGTTATTATTAGTAATATCATATGAACTTCTCATTTGAAGCAAGGTGACAGAGAGAAGAAATGGAAAGTAAAAACCAGAATGAGGTTAATCTCAAAATGAAAATGATGTCCAGAGGTAGGAAGTAGCTTCTTTCTTTCTTTGTTTCTCCCTCCCTCCCTCCCTCCCTCCCTCCCTCCCTCCCTCCCTCCCTTCCTTCTCAGTCAAAGGTTCCTGCAATCTTTACCACTCGCAGCTGGTGGGAGGGAGGCCCTCTGTCAGTTGTAAATCTCTACGTTCCCTTGTCTAAGTGTTCAAGTTATTTTGGTGGAGGGCTATCCTTGAACCCCACCTTGTAGGTGGCTGCCTACTCTGCCTACAGCCAAGCTCCGGTCGGCTTGATGCCTCCCTTGGTTTTCCCTTTCCGGAAATGGCTAACAGACTGTGACTTCCTCTGGCCTGTCCTTCTGTGAATTAAAAAAAAAAATTCTCCCTGAAAGCACGTCCTTGCCTGTGGCCAGGACGAGGCGGCCCAGCAGGCCAGGCAGGGGGTTTATGGCCAGCGTCCGGGTGGCGTTTCCCCCCCTCTGCACAGGTCATATATTTTTTATGGCTCTCTGGTATGTAAGGCTCCCTAAGACTTGGCCTACCTGGGGGAGCTGCCCCGGATCCTCACAACCGACCGGGTTTGATTAAGGGAAACCCCTGCCAATCTCTGAGAGAAGAAAGGATGTCGGGAGTCAAAGAGCACACACACGGCCCGAGGTTTGAATTGCTGGAAAAATGCCGCCCATTTCTGCAGCCTGTCCAGCGGCAGGACAATCCTAGGAGTTGGGAGGGCCAGGGTGCCCAGCTAAGTGAGGGAGGCTGAAGGCCCTTAGGCGGTTTTCTGGAGAAGAGAAGTCCCAGCTGGGATGTGCCAAGAGCTGTTTTCAAGTATTTGAGGGGTGGGTCAGTGGAGGAGGGATTGGATTTGTTCTGTTTGACCCCAGAGGGCCAACCCAGGCACCACCACAGAGGGGCAGACTTAGGCTCGACACTGCCTCAGAGGGGCCGAGTCCGCAGGAGGAGGCTGGATGGCCACCGCTCAGCCGGCTCTTAGAGGAGACTCTTATGTAGGGATAGGTTAGTCGGTGCGTCTCTGATGCCCCTGTCGGTGCCCAGAGCATGTGGTGCTCATTTTACAGATGGTGTAAACCAGAGGCCTAGGGAGGCTGTGAAGGGACCTGCCCAAAGTCATCCTTATAGCACCCTACCTCACAGGGTGGCTGGGAGGAATGGGCTTTGTGAACCTCGAAGAAGCATGGGAGGAGAGTAACTTCTGATCATTGCATGGGCAGCAGGAGTTTTAAAAACTGAATTAAAAATGTCACCGTAGAGGGAGGCTGGGAATTGTGGCCAGGCCTCCTGACTCAGCCTCGAGGCCTGAAGGAACCCACAGCTTCAGAATTTGTAAGCACAGGAGCAACAGAGACAGCAGCAGCCAATCTTGTTATAGCACTGGACGACTCACAAGGTGCTCCCTCTGTCTGTGTCTGTGTCTATGTCTCTCCCTCCCTCTCTCCTTCTCTCTGTCTTTCCCTCTCCTTGTCCTCCTTCTTCTCTGTTTGTCTGTCTGTCTGTCTCTCCCTCCCTCTCCCCTTCTCTCTGTCTCTCCCTCTCCTCATCCTCCTTCTTCTCTCTCTGTCTGTCTCTGTCTCTGTCTCTCCCCTTCTCTCTGTCTCTCCCTCTCCTTGTCCTCCTTCTCTCTCTGTCTCTCTCTTTGTCTCAGTCTCTCTCTCTCTCTCTCTCTCTCTCTCTCTCTCTCTCTCTCTTTCTCTCTATCTGTACAGGTAGGTGTACTTTCCCCTGATCTTTATAACAACCCGGCAGGAAAGCATTATCATCACCCCCGCTTTACAGATGAGGAAGAATGCTGGGTTTGAAGTAAGGAATGTTTGTTCAGTCATTTTTCAGTCATGTCTGACCCTTTGTGACCCCCTTTGGGGTTTTCTTGGTGGAGGTACTAGAGGGATTTGCCATTTCCTTCTCCAGCTCATTTTACAGATGAGGAAACTGAGGCAAACAGGGTAAAGTGACTTGTCCAGGGTCGCCCAGCTAGTGAGTGTCTGAGGCTGGATTTGAACTCAAGAAGATGAGTCTTCCAGACTCCAGGCCTGGCATCTGTGCACTATGGAGCCACCTAGCCTTCCTGCTGATAGGAAAACCTGGGTTTAACTCTCACCTTCTACAATTACTGCTTACTTACTAGTTGTGTGGTCTTGGGCAAGTCACTTGAGCTCTCAGCCTCAGTTTCCTCTGTATAAACTGAAGATGACAAAAGCACCTGCCTCCCAAGGTTGCTTTGCCAGCTTCATGGCGCTCTATCAATGCCAGCTATCAAAACCACCTCCTTTGCTCCTCACAACAAGTGCTATTCTGACCCTCATTTCACACTCAAGAACATTCTGGCCAAGAGCGATGATGTTCTTTGCCCAGGATGCCCCCGCCAGAAAGTGACTGATGTGGGATTTGAACTCGGCTTCTCTTGACTTCCGATCCAGTGGGCATCAGTCCTTTTAATAGCACTCAGCGTACACCAAGGCACTCCCTTTGCTCACAGGCATTAGGGTCTAGTAGAGCCCATCTTCCCCCTCCAGACAGGACCAGATGGAGCCGAGGTCCTTCCATTCTATGAGCCTCAGTTCCCTCCCCAGCAAATCACCAGGGTCAGCGATGCACAAGCCAGCTCTTCACGCCTGTGAAAGTCTACCGAACAATAAAGAACCACGTACAGGTACAGCATCATTCTGTTCAATGATCTCTCGCCATCTCCATCTCCTGCAGCATTCTTGGTTAGTGCAGAGTGAAGGCTGCCCCTTTGGGGGTGCCTTTTGGAAAGGAAAACGAACGCTGAGCTGTCAACTAAAGTGTATCTTGAGGAGGAGCCATGTTCCTCTTTCACACAGTTATGGAATGACAAAATCTCTGTGTTAGGAGGCACCTAAGGAGCATTCAGTCCGGGCCAGACTGGGCACAGGCATCCCCTGGATAGATGCTCACAAGCGTCATATCGTCATCATTAAGCCTTGACTGCAAGACCTCTTCTGGGAGCCGGCACTGCTCTGGGCAGCAGCTGGTGTTAGAAGGTTTTCCCAAGCATCATGATGAACATTTTCTTCCTTTCCCCTCCCCCCAGCTCCTAGTTCAACCTTTGGGGCCAAGCAGAACAAAGCTTCTATGCCACCCTTTTCTATTCCACCTTCTTTCAGACGCTTGAAGAAAAAAATCCTATCACCCCCCCCCCTCCACTGCCCCTCGAGTCTTCTTTTCACAAGGGCAAACGCGCCCAATCATGCAACTGATGGTCACGCGGCATCATCTCCAAAGACCCTCTCCATGCTTGCTGCTCTCCTCTGGATGCTCTCACGCTTAGGCATGTCCTTCTCCCTCCATGGTGCTCCTGGCTGTGTTGTGCTCAGGGCAGAGAGCAGCCTCCCTCTGGCAGGGACCCTTTTCCTCTGCCCAGTCCTGCTCGCTGTGTCTCTCCAAAGGTAGCCCAAAATCTCCTTAGCATTTTTCTGTAAAGAAATGTGTCCTCTATGGGGGCTGATGTGCTAAAATATGGAACAGAAACCAACTGTAGCCATCTTGGAGATTTCTCCTGCCTTGTTGCATCCAAAGAAACCCAAGACAAGGACCGTGGCTCACTCCTCGGGCAAACATAAGGGCCTGTTTCCACTGGAGCACAATTACAGCTCAGTGGTGCATTGTCTGCCTTGCTGACAGTTTTTTTTTTACCCGTACACAACTGTTTATTGTTCTCGTTATTCCATTGCCATGGCAACCCAATTAAATCAGAGAGAAAAATATCCCATCCCACAGGTAGGTGAGGCTAAAACCTTTTCATAGAAGAGACAGTTTGTATTTTTCAGGGTCTGGTAGCTTTTTTCAACTCCTGTAAGGAGGAATAATCGCAAATCACACAGAGGGCAGGGAAAGGAATGGACATTTGCAAGGCCAGGGGGTGGTGGGAGTGGGGGGTGGGTGGGGATGGGCTGGAGGATGGGGATTTACCTGAGTTCAAGATGACAACATTTAGCTCTTCCTTATTCCTTCCCAAGCAAGAGGCATTAGAGGATGGGGCAATGGTAGCAGCACCGCATTTTAAGTCCTGAGACCCAAGTTCAAATCTAGTCCTTGATGTTCAGTGGCTGTGTGACCTGGGCTAAGCCACAAGCTCCCTAAGTGCCAGCTTTTCTCTTCTGCAGGTTGGGATTCATGCTATTTTTAGTGTTGACCTTACAGGAGTCTTATGCCAAAACCGCTTGGAAAATTGTCAAATGCTAGAACAACCTTGGGAATAGTTAGTGTCATTTCATCGTCTCCCTTCAACAAGGGGTGGGGACAAACACAGTTTTGAAAGTCTTCTGTTATCCATAGCATCATTATTAATATGATAGCCTGTTCTGTAATCTGTGTGATTATAACTCACATTTTCATAGACCTTTAAGCCTTGTGAAGAACTTTCCCTATGCAGGGAAGCCCCAAAGTCTTAGGGCTACTTCAGTAGCTTAAAATGACATAGCTGGGGACACCTGTCTATCCCTTCTGATGAATGGAGCCAGCTAGAGAGCCTAACACAAGGAGGCAGAATTCGAACACTCATTTGTTCTAAATCTTAATCGGTTGGCATGAAGAAATATTCAGATGACAAAAGAGAGTGTTGATGGAATGGAAATCATGCTTGAGATGTGGCTTTGGGAAATCATAGCTGGTTTGAAAGGGAAAGAATTTAAAAAATGGGAGTGGGCTTGGGACTAGTGTATCTTGAGAAGATCCATTCAAGGTATGAAGAAAATGTAAGAACATGGCAAGAGATGGGACCACTGAAAAGGAGCATTGGCAAGAACCAATCCCTTTCTGAGCAGAAATCCCTTCTCTAACACCCCCAGTGAGTGGTCACCCAATTTTGGTGGGTGAGGCCTCCAAGAATGGGAGCTCACTCTCTCTTGGGGCAGCCCCTATCACCAGAGGACAGTTTTCAATGTGAAGCTATTTTTTCCCTTGACTTGGAGCCTAAATTGGACACTCTGGCAATAATTTAGCATAAAGTATGACATCACCCCATACTTTGCTGGTTTGAACAATTTGAGGCTCGATTTTCCCCCTTGGCTGTCTCCTTGCATATTATTTCCATTGAATTTTTCCTCCTCCTTTTTGTTATTCTTCCTCCTAGTTGTATGGGCTGGGCTCTAAAATACCAGGTTTGGTGATGCTACATTATCATTTTCCTGACCCCTTCCTCTTTTTACCTTAAAGCCTTTTGACTGGATTCACCAAGTTCCAGGGAAATGTTTTGTTCCAGCTCTTTCTAGGCTTATCCCATCCCTTGCCAAACATTGCTGTTATGCTGTTATGGATGAGAAACCAAAACCCATTTCTTAGATATCTTCTTCTTAAGCCAGTTGTTCATTCCCATAAGTTGTGCTTATCTTTAGAACTTCCTACCTTCAATTAATGACATGCAGTCACATGTCCCTGATGCCCCTGATGTCTCCAGTTTCTTACTCAGGCCTCCCTCATCCTTTTGGATGTTGCCTGTGTTCTTGCTGGTGGCATAACATTTGTCCTCAGCTGAATCACCAGGACTGGGTGGATGGATCTTCAATTTTACAAGTCTTTGAAGGCTCCCTGTCATGTTCTAGATGCATGCTCATGGAAGGAAACTCTTTTTATTAAGTTAGCCTAACAAGTGGCTACCAATAACTTGGATGGAGGCTTCAAGAGGCATCTCTGTTCTTCTTGTCCTGGTCATTACTGGATGATTTTTCACCCAATAGCACCTGTGTATGCCTGTCAGCATACTTCCTCTGGAGAGGGTCAAGCTTCTCACTCTATAGGAAAAATCTCTTACCCAGCACTTTCTCCAAGTGTTTAGTTCTCCTTCTTCCTTCCCTTATCGGGACAACATCCCTCCCCCTGGGCATGATGAGAACTCCTTCTGCCTCTTTACACCCTTTCTCTTTGTCTCCCTTGAAGTTATTCTGTCCTCTTAAGGAGGTTTTTACTGTTAGTACAGATGTGTTCCTCTACATATTCCCCCCTTTTCTCCCAGAGAAACCCACTTTTACTTTGTGCATACACTGCTTATTATACAATATTGCCAAAAACCCAGCCAACACACTTTTCACCACAGAAATTTCTTTGCCCCCCATATTTGCTGAAACAGAGTGATTTAATACTTCATGACCATTGGTGGTAACTGGCATTTCTTTTTGACAATCCTTTAGCCTCCTGGATGTTACTTTTCACTGTGAGGGAAGTGTACTCATTGGGCATCCCTAAGTACAGTTTTCTTGGTTCTTGGTTCTCCTCCTACCTATCTGACCATTCCCTCCACAACTTTCGGTGTTTCATCATCTGCATCACACTCAACAACTGTGTATATACTAAAGGATCTTTTTAACTTCTCTTTTCTTTCTGTAGTCACTTTGTGACCTCATCAGATCTCAGGGGATCAATTATAAGCTCTATGAGGATGACTCACAAATTGAGACCCAATCCTAGTATTTCTCTTGTCAAGTGAGATAATATTTATAAAGAGCTTAGCACAGTGCTTGGCACATAGCAGGTGGTTAAGAAATGCTTCTTCCCTTCCCTTCCCTTCCCTTCCCTTCCCTTCCCTTCCCTTCCCTTCCCTTCCCTTCCCTTCCCTTCCCTTCCCTTCCCTTCCCTTCCCTTCCCTTCCCTTCCCTTCCCTTCCCTTCCCTTCCCTTCCCTTCCCTTCCCTTCCCTTCCCTTCCCTTCCCTTCCCTTCCCACCCCCATCCCTCTCCTCCCCTCATCTTCCCTCCTCTCATCTTCCCTTCCACTTTTCTCTCTCCTGAAATCCATACCTCTATCATAACTGGTTGTTGGACATTTTGGATTAGATGTTCAATATGTTCCAAACAGACCTCAGGATTTTTGCCACAAATCCACCTCCCTTTTGAACTTTTCCATTCTTTCTGGGGCACTGTGCATCCTTCCAGTCACCCAGTTTCAGAACCTTGGTGATATGAATGAATGAAAAATTATTTAAGTACTTATTATGTATGAAACACTGTGCTAGGAATTGGGTATACAGAAGAAATTATATTCTAATGAGGGACACAAAACACAGAAGAAATGGGTAGCTAAAACAGGGCATTCTGGTCTAGGAAATTACAGGAATGGCAGGGATAGTGAGTGGGGCCGTGGGGAAGAAACAAATACACCCCATTCTGGAACAATGGCAGAATTAATTTGATCATGGTTCCAGATCTTGAGGGAGAAAAGATTCAAGGCAAAGAAGAGTAAATAAAAGGAAGCATGTTGGTTGGGGCTGTCTGGGATGGGCAGTCCCTAATCAAGAGAATGTGTGGAATTCTTTCTAGGGTACTCCCTCGCTCTTGCACTACTTCTCCATTCAGGTGCTAAATCTTATTTCTAACTATACCAGGTCTCATGAATCCATCCCCTTCTCTCCACCCACACAGCCAGCATATCCTGTAGTTCAAGCCTTTATCACCTGCTCCTTAACTGTTGCAATAACCTTCCAATTGGTGTCCCTGCCTCACTCTGTTCTCACAGTTGCCAAAGTGATTTTCCTAAAGAATGGATTTGACTACCCATTCTTCCTACTCACTAAAGCACAATAGTTGCCTATTATCTTTAGTGTTAAATATGAGCTTCTGCATTTGACATTTCAAGTCTTTCAGAACCCGGATGAAACCTACCTTTCTAGCCTTCATATATAAAAAGCCACTCAACTCTCTGGTCCAATTACATTGGCATTCTGTCTATTCTTCCTACTTGATACCTCCTCTCTCATCTCTGTGCCTTTGCCATGGCTGTCCTTGGTATCTAAAAAGCTTTCCCTTATTTCCACCTCTCGGGAGTCACTGCATTCCTTCAAGAGTAAGTTCAAGCGGCAAGTTTTGCAGGTAGTATTTTGGGGTACATTCAGTTGTAGTGCCTCCCATCCGAGGTGACCTTGTGTCCTCTCTGTATATGTCTTGTAGATAGATAGAGAGATGAATGATAGATGGATGGATGGATAGAAAGACAGATGATAGATGATAGATGATAGATAGATGGATAGATAGGTACGTAGGAAGGTGGAACATTCATTAAGTGCTTACTATTTGCAAGACACTGTGCCTACTACATATATTCCTACATAGGATGGTAGATTTAGGACTGGAAGGATTCTTAAAGTCTTTCAAGACCAACCCTTTTAACTTTAGAGATGAGCAAACTGAGGCCCAGAGAGACTGAGTGATTTGCCCATGGTTACTACTTATGTTTCAGAGACAATTTGAATCCACATCTTTCAGCCATTGTCTTTGACCCCCAGGGCTTGGCACAATGCCTGGGACAGAGTAGCTGCTTAATAATTGCTTGTGGGCTGAATGATTGCTCCATGGCAATGGGCTCCCCTCTCTCTTCCTTGATAATCAGCTCTTTCTTGCCTGCTCCAGTTCCCAGGCGGGAAGGTGATGACCAGGATCACCGGCAGATTGATCACAAGTTGATCCAGTTCCTTGTTGCCTTTCTCCTCTTCTTGTGGAAGTTCATAATCTCTTTGCTGTTCTCTGCCTCAGCCTTCTCTAGACACTCCCTGGCGTGACCATTACAATCTAAGCATGGGAAGTGCTATATTGGAGATTTGAAAAGGCCATTGGGACAGAAAAGGAAGATCAAAGCTCACTGACTGACTGTGTGTGACCTTAGGTTTATCTTGCAGCCTCTCTGAGCCTCATTTCCTCAGGTGCAAAGTGAGGAGAGGGCAGGTTTCTTGGGCAAAGCTGCCCTCGAACATTGTCTCCTCGGTGCCTCCATAGTCAAAGGTGCTGAGACTTGCCCTTAGAACAAGAGCTGGGGAGGCTCCCTGCTTTATGGGGACAGGAGCCTTTGTCCCCATGGCCTCTAGGGCTGGAGCAGCCACGGAAAGCATCTGGATCTTGGGGACCTTGCCACCCCCCACTCTTACACGAGTGATTTGGATGGCTCAAGTCTATGGGAAGAGATATGGTATATTCAGCAGCCTCAGATAGGACGACCCATGGGAGTGAAGTGAGAGGGTTTGTGAGATATTTGAGTGGGGTATTGCTTTCTGTTTGCTTAGGAAGATCTTTCAATGGCCATAGGTGATTTATGTATTTGCTTAATTGCTGCTGGGAGCCCTTTGCATGCATCTTTTCCCTTTTCTCTGTGAAAATGTAAAGTCTGTCCTATACCCAATACCCACATTCTTACCTTGAGTGCTTGTAGGGGATCTGGGGAGGCCTTCTACGGACATCTTAGACACAAGCTATATCGAAGCTCTATAAGGAGATTGTCCTGGAGTAAATTCGTTGTTTAGGCTTTGAGTTCCTACCCTGGAGTATCAGTTGAAGAAACTGGGGCTGATTGGCCTGAAGAAAAGATTCAGGGAGGATGTTTGTGAGTATTTTAGGAGCTGTCATGGGGAGGAGAGATTAGGCTTGTTTTCTTTGGTCTCCTGAGGGAAGAACCAGGAGGAAGGGGGCAGGGAGTCATAAAAGGGCCAGTTGTGCTGTCCCATGGAGGGCTGCCCAAGGAGGCCGCAGGTCTGGGAGCAAAGACTGGATAACCGTGCATCAGGGGGTTACATGGAGATTCTTGTTCAGTGATGGCTCGGATTAGATGCCCCCAAAGTCTCCCTTTGTGAATCTGCAAATGGTCCCTGCCCCCTCCAAGGAGCTAGCACATAACCTCAGCTCACTCATCTGTAAAATGGGAATACTCATGCTTGGAATAACACCCTCCATCTCTCTGGAGGGTGGGAAAGAGGAAAGAGCTTCATCAACCTTAAATCCCAGTGACAATGTGAGACGTCACTAATGGGAGCACAAGGCAGCCTGCCACATGGGATTCCCCACCTGCTCATTGGCTTTTTCCTCTCCTTGCCTCATTAAGGTTTCCCTGAACATTCCTCCAGTTTTATGTGAGTAAGAGAGAAAGCTGTGGAAATGTGTTACTCATTATTGATCCCGGTCATCAAAGGCCTGAGCCGTCCTCATCCTCACCAGCTGTCTGTTCACCACCCTCCTTCACCTACCACATTCCCTTCATTGCCTTTTTTATGAAGACTTGGGGGCTCAAATATCTCAAAAACAGCCAATTAAAATATTTACTTGCCTATAATTGCAAGGCACCTTGGGACGTGAGCAGAACCGGGAAGGCAATGACAATGAAAGAGAAACATGATGGCCTCCCCTCTCCCCCCTCCACTTCCTTGGAAGGCACCAGGGGCCAAGAGCTGATGTAAGGACTCTTACATGGCTGGCGTGTTTCTGTCAACAGCATCTGACAACATGAGGCACTTACCCTGCTGACCTGAGCTTAGGAGGCTGCAAGCATCCCTGGGAATTTTCTCTGAGCTTGTGGCTCAACTGGAGAAGCTTTGGAGAGAATGTAGGGTGGGAAACAAGGCAGAGATGAGGTAGGGAGTCCAGTCACATGAGAAAAAATAGCTGAGAACATCAGAACTGGGGAGAACATTTACATATAAATATACCATGTCATAACCAGGTTGGGAGGATCTTAGAAGAGAAAAAGAACATATCCGAGTTGGGAGAGACCTTGGGACACAGAAGAAGGAGGAATGTTTCAGGGAGGGGTGAGTTTGTGGGGAAAGAATGAATCTGATTTTACTCTCTTATTTCTCCTTGTTCTTTCCTTAAAGGAAATGGCCCAGCAGGTGCTACAGACATAGGGACAGAAGATCCAGAAGAATTCTTGTTGCCAAACTGCTTGATACTGTCAATGGTTCAACATCAGAATCATTAAGATTTTATCAGTTGAAAGAGCATTTAAGAAGAGGCAAGACTATGTGCTTTGCTGCTCTGCCCCAATGAACATGGAACCTTCTCATCTCACCTGCAGCTGGAGCCTTCCATATTTTTTTCCTGCTCCATTAGAATGTGATTCCTTGAGAGTTGGGGTTGTTTTACTTTTCTGCTTGTCCTTTCAGAACTTAGCACAATGCTTTTCATTTCACCAAGCATTTCATAAATGCTTCATTCACTCACTCATTCATTCATTCATTCATTCATTCATTCATTCATTCATTCATTCATTCATTCACAGATCCCTGGGGTACTTTAATGGGGACTGTCTTCTTCCAAGTAGGCATCACTCTATTAATATGTTGGGACTACCTTAAGAAACAGACTTCGTTGCTGCCCAGAATTCTTCTGAAGGATATGCCTGCTAAAGAGTCAGACATCAAGGCATTGAAGGAGGAAGTGTAGAAACACCCACAGAAAAGTCTCCAAAGTACACCCCACCCTTTTCTTAGCCAAGAAGCCCAATATTCTCTTGTAAAGCATGATGTTCTGACACAGGGGTCACAGCTGAGAAATGAGAAAAGATCACCGAAATCCTGAGAATGTTGTGAACTTAATATCCATCAATGAAATGTTTCCTGTAGCAGAGGGAACATCACACTTGGCTGTAGGAAATTCACCCCTCCCCCAAACATTCCTCCTTCTTCTGTGTCCCAAGGTCTCTCCCGACTCGGATACGTTCTTTTTCTCTTCTAAGATCCTCCCAACCTGGTTATGACATAGTATATTTATATGTAAATGTTCTCCCCAGTTCTGATGTCTCAGCTATTTTTTCTCATGTGACTGGACTCCCTACCTCATCTCTGGACTTTCTATTACTGCTATTATGCTCCCATCTATGAGCATATATTTCCTAATCTTTAAAATAAGGATAATATGAGTTGGCCCATTTGCCTCACTGGGTCCTAGCAAGCACAATGCTTTTTTAAACTTAAAAAAAAAACCTATGCAAAGTTAAAGGAGGTAGATCAGGCTCATTAAATTAAGGAGTTTCCCTACCATCCTACAACCAGGTGTAAAGAAGTTTCCCAATCATCTTGATGGAATTGCAATGACTTAGCCATTAGATGAAGCTGGGTTTCAGCTGCTCCAATCATAACCTTTAAAAAGAAGCAAGCCAGCCAACTCAGGAGTCAGGCCATGGGAAAAAAGGAATCCTTTTTCCTTGGGCCACTTGGAGAGTTCAGAAAAGGTGGGGGGAGAGGATGCTTCCATTTCCAGGGCTGTTTTGTAGCAAAAGCCCATGGTGGAAACCCAGAGGAACAGAGTCCTGATTCAGACTAGAGTTGGGAGACTCAGAAAAGTGAGTCAATAGTCTCTTTGGTCCTTAAACAGAGATGGGGCTTGGGAAATGGGTGGAGATGTCTGGTCCTAGAGCTGAGACTTCTGCTGATCCTATGGTGTGGATGCTGGAATTCCCAAAAGTCCCACCTAAATGGTTGTGTCAGCAGAACCTAAAAGTACATTCTCTTTGTGGGCTATCATTTTGTTAACTTGCTATGGCTATCGGCTCCCTAGTGTACTCAACCTGTGAATGTGAGTTGGGTGGGTATCTATCTCATCATCATGAACCATTGTTAGTATTTCCAGTTGTGTGGTGTCTTGAATAAATCATTTCTCCCTGGCCCTCGGTTGCCACAGCTGTAAAATGGGAATGATGGCATTGACACCACAAATCTCCTTAGGTTGTTGGGAAAAGAATACTTTGTAAACTAGTGGGATAGGGAGCAGACCTGTGATTTCCTTGGTAAAGGAACCTGTTGAGGAATCAAAATCCCCTTAGCAATGCAGGTCAGTAGCTTCTTTCATTCTTTAGTCTTAGCAAATTGGTGAGGGAACTGAACGATTAGGTGACTTGCTCGGGGCCACATGGTTAGTGTCAGAGACAAGGCTTGACCCCAGGTCTTCCTCACTTCCTGACCAGCCCTTTGACCATTACTCTCTTTGAAGTCTTAAAAAGTCCTTTTATATGAAATCTCACTTGACCTTTGTGACGGTTTGGACCAGTGGAAGGATATGCTAAAATCAAGCCCCAACTTTGCTACTTACTGGGTGACTTCGATGAATCACTTACCCCCTCTGGGCCTCAGTTTCCTTCTCTGTAAAAGGAGGGGGCTGGATTAGATGGCCTCCTGCTTTCCAGGGATGATCCCGCAAACATTCCTGTGAGGTAGGTAATAAGAGGATTATCATTCCAATGTATCTGATGAACACACTGAGACCAAGAGCAGTTAAATGACCTGCTTAGGGTGACACAGACAGCAAATGATATAGCTGAGTGATTCTTCTTCTTCTTCTTTTTTTTTTGGCAGGGCAATGAGCGTTAAGTGACTTGCCCAGGGTCACACAGCTAGTAAGTGTCAAGTGATTGAGTCCAGATTTGAACTCGGGTCCTCCTGAATCCAGGCCCCATGCTTTATCCACTGTGCCACCTAGCTGCCCCTGTGTGTCATGATTCTAAGTCTGAGACTCCCTTCACTATTCCCAGAGCTTGACATCTGTACCTGCTTCCTGGGGGTCCTCAAAGAAAACAGCAGCAAGATTTATCCTTGTCTCAAGAGGATGATAGATGCCAACAGGTCAGGGGGCTCAGAACTGAAAGAGACCTTGGGGAAAGCATGTGGTATAACCTCTGATTTTATAGACAAAAAGATGAGGTTCAGAGAGGTTAAGGGATTTTCTCTATGTCACACAGGTAGTAGCTGCTGCAGCAGCAGTAATCATGAATAGCTAACACATATGATGCTTTAAAATCTGCAAAATGTTTCCCATGTTATCTCATTGGTTCCTCCCACAAACCCTTGTGTGTTAGGTGGTGCTATTATCCCTATTTCATCGATGAAGAAACTGAGGCTGATATAGAGGTTCCGAGATGTCCCAGGTAGCAAGTGTCTTAAGTGAGATGGAAGAGCAACCACACATCGCTGACCTCTGGGAAGAAGTAGGAACATCGGATGGAGGCAGCTCCCCGACCTGTGTGTGCGTCATTCTTGCGACTATATCTCGTTTAGATGGTTTTTCCTTCCCAGGAAAATCAATAAGATCAATGTTTTGACTCCATATAATGGACGACCCAGCAACATTTTCGGTGGGTGCAGGGATGGGGATGGGGGTGGGTGTGGATGATGCATCTCCACAAAAAGCACATGATTTTGAAGCTGTATAAAATGTTCCCCAACGAGAAGCTCACAGGTGTCCTTGTGTTTGGAGCTGCAGCCCTGATCTTGGAAAAGAGCCAGATTCAGAAAAGGAAACTACCTGTGTTGTTCCCCCTCTCCCAAGGCTGCAAACGAAACTCCTGACTGACTGCATTTGAGTCTGGGATGATGAATGAATGAATGAATGAATGAATGAATGAATGAATGAATGAACCAAGGAACAGAGATGTTGGGCAGGGTGGATGTCAAATGTCATCGTATTTAAAACTGTTGTTTTATAGTTGAGGAAAGTGAGGCTTAACAAAGTTAATTGACCTGTCCAGGGTCACACCTCTTTCGAATGTCTGAAGTTGGGCTCTTGACTCCAGGCCTAGCACTTCATCCCATTTTATTTTTATGCTTGGGTTCAAGAAATTGATTTCACACATACAAGATGGGGGGAGCAATGACTACAGGGCAGTTTGTATTTAAAAAGATCAGAAGAGGGGCAGCTAGGTGGCGCAGTGGATAGAGCACCAGCCCTGGAGTCAGGAGTATCTGAGTTCAAATCCGACTTCAGACACTTAACACTTACTAGCTGTGTGACCCTGGGCAAGTCACTTAATCCCAATTGCCTCACTAAAACAAAACAAAACAAAACAAAACAAAACAAAACAAAACAAAACAAAAATAAAAAGATCAGAAGATTTTAGTGGCTGAAAATTCCGTATGAGTCATCAGGGTGATAAACTGGCCATTAAAAAAGCTATTGGGTGGACAGCTAGGTGGTACAGTTGGATAAAGCACCAGCTCTGGATTCAGGAGGACCTGAGTTCAAATTTGGTCTCAGACACTTGACACTTACTAGCTGTGTCATGTTGGGCAAGTCACTTAAACCCTGTTGCCCTGAGGGGGAAAAAGAGAAAAAAAGCTATTGGGATCTTGAGCTACATGGGGGGGGGCAGTATAGTCAAGTCAATGAATATTTATTAAACACCCACTGTGTGACAGGCACTGTGTTAAGTGCTAGGGATTAAAAGAAAGGCAGAACACAGTCCTTGCTCTCAGGTTGCTCATTGTCTAAGGGGAGAGAGAACAAGCAAAAAGGTGTGTAGACAGGGTAAGTTGGAGTTAAGCCCCAGAGGGAAGGCACTAGCCTTAAGGGGGAGTGGGAAAAACTTCCCACAGAAGGTAGGATTTTTTTTTGTGTGTGTGTGCGCGGGGCAATGGGGGTTAAGTGACTTGCCCAGGGTCACACAGCCAGTAAGTTTCAAGTGTCTAAGGCCAGATTTGAACTCAGGAACTCCTGAATCCAGGGCCAATGCTTTATCCACTGTGCCACCTAGACACCCCCGGAAGGTAGGATTTTAGTAGGGACTTGGAGAAAGCTAGGAGGCAGAGGTAAGGAGGAAGAGGGGTCCTGGTGTGGGACCAGCCTGTGAAAGTGTATGGAGTTGGCTAACTTCCATTAGACTGACAGTCCATACAGAAGTTACCTGAGAAGTAGCAGTCCTTCCAAGTCCTTCTAAGGCCGTGGCTGAAGGACTGTGCTTATTCCTGGGCACCATGGGGTGTGGAGGACATCACGAAGCTGGAGGCTGTATAGAGGGGCCCATCTAGGAGAGAGAAGCACCTGGAGTCCCTAGTAGAGAGTGAAGGAGCTGGTGATGTTGGGTATGGAAAAGAAAACATGGAGGTGGGGAGGGGAGTGAGGCGGGCTGATCATCTTTGAAAGGCTGTCACATGGAAGAGGTATTAGACAGGTTCTATTTGCCTTCACTCACTCAACAATCAACAAGCATTTATTAAGCACCCGCTGTGTTCTAGGCATTGTGTTGAATTCTGATCATACAAATACAATGAATGAAAGAAACAATTTCTATCTTCAAATAGCTTAAGGCATCAATGGAAAATACAAGTACATGTCTGTTAAATGCTGAATAAATATAAAAAGAATAAATATCAAGAAATACAAAGTAGTTAAATACAAGTTTTTTTTTAGGGATAAAGGACACTTGCTGTTGGGGGAATCAAGAAAGGCTTCATGAATATAGTGCTTAAAATCTGTCTTAAAGGAAAGGAGGGATACTTTGGGCAGATATTGTTGTTTGTCCTTCATTCTCAAAGAGGACCATAACATCAGGATGATGTCATGACTTTCAGGGAATTGGATTTAAGTGAGGGAGGGCTGTGCAGAGTCACCAACATTACTGGTCTCCTCGAGCTATATGGGTCCAGGGCAAGATATACATCAGGATGACTGAAGATGGCCCTGGATGTTTAAGGCAATTGGGGTTAAGTGACTTGCCCAAGGTCACACAGCTAGGAAATATCTGAGATCAGATTTTAACTCAGTTCCTCCAGACTTCATGGTCAGTGTTCTATCCACTTTGCCACCTAGCTTCCCCTTTGGGGCAAAGGTGAGGAGAAAGTGAATTGCAGGTATAGGGGCCAACCAGTACCAAGGCATGGAGAAGGGAGATGATGATCCTGTGTGAGGATTAGCCAGAATCAGTTTGTCTGGATTGCCTAATTTGGGAAGAGGAGGAATATAGAATGCAACTGGAAAGATGGATCGGGGCCAGGTTGTGAAGGGCTTTATGAACGAAACAGAGCAGGCTATGGTTCCAGAGGCACCAGGGAGCTACTGAAGTTGGTTGAGCTGGAGACTCAAATGGTCCCATCTGTGCTTAAGGAAAGTCACTTTGCTGGAAGGGTGTGAGGTGGACTGAGGTTGTGAGACACTTGACGGACGTGGGAGACCAGTTAGGAGGTTGTTGCAAATCTAGGGGAGTGCTGATGAGAGTTTGAACTAAGGTGATGGCTATGTGAGCAGAAAAGGGCTTGGATGTAAGAGCTGTGATAGAGGTAGAACCAACAAAATTGGGTAATTACCTGGGAATATTGGGGTAAGGGAAAAGAAGGAATCAAGAAATGTTGAGGACATGAACCTGAGAGACTGGAAGGATGCCACTCTTTGACAGAAACAGGGAAGTTGGAAAGAGAGAAGGGAGAAGGTAGTGAGGTAAATTTTGGACATGTGACTTTGAGTTATTTCCTGGATGTTCAGCTGGAAATGACTACCAGGAAATCAGTCATATGAAACTGAATCTCAGTAGAGAGATGTTTAGCTCTGGGAGTCATCTGTAGAGAGAAGATAAAGAAATTGGAACTGACGAGGTTACTGATAGAGTATAGAGGAAGAAGAAGGTCATGGACAAACACCCACAGTAATGGGGCATGGAAGTAAGTGATGAGTTAGCAAAGCAGGAGGAACACCAAGAGAGCAATGCCATGAAAATGCAGAGAGGAGTCAATCAATCAATAAGAATTTATTAATAGATAATGTGAGGCATAATTATACATGATATGAGGCAGCTAGGTGGCCAAATGGAGTCAGGAAGATTTAAGTTCGAATCTGACTTCAGATACGTACTAGCTGTATAACCTAGGAAAGCCATTTAACCTCTATTTGCCTCAGCTTTCTCATGTATAAAATTCATAATAGCACCTACTTCTCAGAGTTACTACATGAATGATCTGCCTTTCCTTTGCCTACTTATACATTTAAATAGTATAAATGTAATAATCAACAAATATTTCAATATATAAAGAACAAAAAAGAGGATTGCATATGTATAGGATACTGTCCATTTCTTACATGGACATTTTATTTATTAAAAAGGGACAAAAAGGCTATCAGTGTGAGAAAAACTGAGAAGAACATCTTAAGGAAAAACACAATTTTGAGGACCTGAAAATGTCCCTGAGAGAAGTTCTTAGAAGACCAGACTTTTTTTTGAAGTAAAAAGATGACTGTAACATATTTTTTTCAACAGCTAATTTACCTAGACTGTTTTAATACTTAGAAGTTTATTGTTGAGAAACTCTGAATTAAAGAACTATTTTGAAACTATTGGGTTATTGAATAATAACTTTTAGTGTCATAGCTAATAGAAATGTAGGTTTCAAGTCTCTCAATATAAGTTAGCTATTTGTCACTATGAAGATGTTCTGATTTTGAAGCTTAGAAACCAGATCAGATGATAAGCCACAGCTTATCCAACTTATCCAACTTGGCCAATGGAGAAAACTCAAAGATGAGAAGAAAAGCTGCTGATAGAAGACAAAACTCAGAAGTGGGTGGAGCTGATAAGCTGATAGAGGTGGAGTATATCGGAGAGGTAAACTGCTGTTGATGTTGGGGAGCTGATCTGATTGGAGGACAACTATGATGTTGGAAGCTGATTGGAAAAAGTTGCAAAGGGTGCCTCAATCTCTAGTATCATTTACAATTTGAGAGGAAACTTCTCAAAGGCTTGTTCAGGTTGCTCTTTACCGCCCTCTATGGCTCAAGTGGTGGAAGTTACACAAAGCCTGTAGAGAATCCATTTGAATAGTTTTACATATCATAGGATTAAAGAAAACTGCTGTTTTTGGAAATTGTGTTATGCTAGGGGCAGCTAGGTGACCCAGTGGATAAAGCACTGGCCCAGGATTCAGGAGGAACTGAGTTCAAATCCAACCTCAGACACTTGACACTAGCTGTGTGACCCTGGGCAAGTCACTTAACCCCCATGGCCTGCGCCCCCCCCCCAAAAAAAGAAAGTGTGTTATGCTGCCTCAGCACCTAGCCAAGGGAGCAGAATTATGAAGCAACCTTAGAGTAAGTAGGTTTCTATAGATTTGTACCCACTCCTCCCCTCCTCCTCTCTTTGTACACTATAGGCATTGAGGAGGACAATGTGAGCTGGGTTTATGTATAGCCTGTTTTAATTATTCCTGCTTTCCCCTTATATTTAGTAAAGTGATATTATGATTGTTCTTGCTTTTGATTTCTTGTTTAGTAAATGTTCGATGTTAAAGAGTTAATGGCACATTGCGACTGAATTGTGTAAATGGGAAATACACTTTGGGGGCTCGGGAACTATAAATGTAGATGTAGATGTGTATTTCCCCCATGATGCTGAAAGTGAGTTGTGTGGGGCATATGGAGGTCTTCTCTGGGAGAACTGGCCTAATCTTCCAGAATAGATGTGGGTAGAGTAAGTGAGTCAATTCCAGTCTAGGGGTAGGGGTGGGAAGTAGGTGCAATGTCCTTTTGTATACACTGTAGATGATTTCAATCACTTCAAGATGATCCCTCCTTGTCTTACAGCCTGCTTATGACCACCATGCACCTCTATATCACTCTCTGTGTCATCCTTAACTTCCAGGATTTAGAAAAATAGAATTCCCAGACTCACTATAACACCAGAAGAATCTTGTTGCTTAAAAACAGGCTTTTGTATCGGTGAGAAGTTTGCAGTTGTTGAGAAAGAATGATGATTTTCTAAAGGGAACCTAGTCTGCTCCCCTCTTCTTGTTCAAATTATTATCCCTATTCTTCACATCTTGTACTCAATGAAGGTCTGTTAGAAACAGGGCAGGGACAAGACCCTTACTATATTTTCCTTTTATGTTTCATGTAAGGGAGTGATTATATGGGTGGATACAGTGATTCCTTATGGTAATGGAATAAAAGTATTAGGATGTTAGCTCGTCTTCTGTAAAGCTGACAGAGAGCCTAGAGTTGACATACACCTATCTTTGGGACGATTCCAGTAGCAGGATCATGAGGACGATATGTGAAAGGGAGGAGGTAGGCTCTACTACTCATCTCAATTAATATAATCAGTAAAAGGACAGCATAACGTTTTAATGTGTAAACAAGATGCCCTTTACCCTGATACCTTTACAAATGCAAACATCTCATTTACTCAATCATAGACTCAATCTTCACTCAACCTCCTCAGAAAGTAATCATAAAAGAATTGTTATTATTGAGTTTTCCTGCAGCCTCCCCACAATGTGTAAATATGTCCTAAGTCAATTTGAAAAGAGTATGGGCCTTTGGTCATTAGATGAAATGGAACTGACATGTACAGGAAACATCTTGTGATTCACTGAATCAGTCATACTCTTTTCCCTTATTTACAAACCCAACAAAGTAGTTTGCTTTTCATCCATTCTAGGCTAGAAGATTCCAAGTTTGAAATTTCCCAGTTTGGGAATTGGAATTAAAAGTGAAGGAAAACCAGGCTTCTAAGAGGGAATCTCTCCCAGGGCAGTGGAAAGAGGAGACTTTTGGAAATTTTTTCTTATTGACCTGTATCTGTACTGCAACAGTAGCAGAAAGTTTGTCCAGCCAGAAGTAGAGACAGTCACCCATGGACAGAGGCAGTTTCAAGGGATGTGACCCCTCATGACAGAAAGTACTGGCTCTGAACTCATGAAAGTGGCTTATCCTGAATGGCCCCTTTAGCAAAGTGCTAGACCTAAGGAGAGATCGGTGTGAACTCTACAAAGAGCCAGGGCTTCCAGTAGAGTCGTGAGTTATCTCTCTGTTGTTTGTAGCCTTCTTGTGTTCCCCATAATACACCATGTACAGACCTCTTTTCTTCACTGACTTGCCCAAGGTCACACAGCGAGTAAGTGTCAAGTGTCTGAGGTCAGATTTGAACTCAGGTCCTCTGGAATCCAGGGCCAGTGCTTTATCCACTGCGCCACCTAGCTGTCCCCATTTCTTATTCATTTTAATAGGTCAGCTAGGTGGCACAGCAGAGCACTGGCCCTGAAGTTGGGAGGACCAGAGTTCAAATCTCACTTCAGCTACTCACTACCTGCGTGACCTTGGACAAACTAACCCCAGTTGCCTTAAACATCTGGGGCCATCTCTGGTCATCCTGATCTATATCTCGCCACTGGACCCAGATGGCTCTGGAGGAGAGAGTGAGGTTGGTGACCCTGTATTTAAATCCAGTTCAGTGTAAGTCATGACATCACTGTGATCTCTTTGAGAATGAAGGACAAACAACAATGACAATTCATCCTACTAAATATAACTTGTTTCCTTGTTGCCTCCTTCATTAGATCGTGAGCTTCTCCAGGGTGGGTCCTGTTTTTCACCTCTTTTCATATCTCCAGTGATTATCACGGTGTCTGGCAAATAGGAGGTAATTAATTAATGTTTATTGACTAACTAACTATACTACCTTAGCTAATGTCTTTGTTCAAAGAGAATTAAGTCTATGGCCTGATTTTTTATGAGAAGAACACTGGGGTGGGCTCATGAGCCATGGCGTAGCCACACACAGTGTTAGCCTCAGACCCCCGAGAGTGGTAAAAACCACATTGAATATTCCACCTTCAAGCCTGAAAGACAGCGGGAGGACAACTTTGGAGGGTGATGCTCTCAAGCTGAATTGCCAACACTAACTCTCTGCTTCTCTATATGTTATGGTAAAGGTGCATGCCAGGCTCCATGCTACGTAAACCAATCCCTGTGACTCAGACATTTTGGTTGAATTCCTATGAATGTCCCCCACATGGAGCCTTTTGATTTTGCCTTGGATCTTGGCCATTCCTTATACTCCACCTAGAAGTGTATTTCTTACAGTTATACTTGGCAAGTTCTTCTTTCTCCTTCTTCTTCTTCTTCTTCTTCTTCTTCTTCTTCTTCTTCTTCTTCTTCTTCTTCTTCTTCCTTATTATTATTATTACCTCCTTTTCATCATTTTCAGTGGGGATCAGATAGAAACCTTCCTGAGAGAAGTCACTTGTCATCTTCATTCTTTTCATTGAATGTCTTACAGATCACTGCATGTGTAGATAAAATGACTGTTTTTTGTATTGATATAAACACATTCCGATGTGAACTCATCCTCCGTAGGCTTGCCAAAATCATCCCTGATACAAGTGCAGTAACAGAAAGGACAATACACACTTCATTCAGATCCCACAGGATGTTGATGTCCTTTGCGAGGTCTCTATATTTTTAAACTTTTCATTCCATGTATTTTGAAGACTATAAGTATTTAAGATGATCACAACTATTAATACATTTTAAAACATTTACAGATTGGTGTTATATTTTAGTGATTTTGGACAATAGTTCAGTTTATGATAATGAGTCAAGGTCCAGTATGGTTTATTGGCTGAGTTCTCCAAAAACTTTTGAAGTCTATATTTGCAGTATGGAGTTTGTCATCTGTCAGTCCATGACAAATAGAGAGCCTCTGATTCTAGCCTCTGGGTCATGACTTCCTAGTCATTCAACAAGTGTGAAATTTTTACAACCTGTAGTGATATTTTGCAGAGGTGGTTTCTACTATTTCTTTCCATGATCTACACTTATTACAAGTCCAGCTTCCTTATTGTATAACCCTGGTGTAATTTCTGGTGGCAATGACCTGGTTCTGAATTGCCACCATACATCCCTCTATTTCTACAAACTGTGTTTGATGCCTCTTTATTGATGTATTATTGGCGGAGGTCACATGGGTGCTGTCCGTGCTTTTGGTTCCGTCTGGGGGTAAGCCACATTTGTCTTCTTCTGACCAATCCAATGGCAAATAGCTGTTATCTATCTTTATTGTCACTCAATAAAGTGGCCTTATTTATTTCAAAAGTATTTCTGTAGGGTTTTTTTTACCCCATTTAAATTACTATCCATTTTCCCTTCTTTTTTCTTTTTTAGTAAAGATTCTTTTACTAAAGATTTTTGCACAGATCTTTTAGGGCAGGAGCTCTTAACCCAGCCTCTTTGAACTTGGTTTAAAAAAATTGTCACTCTATTTCAATATAATTAGTTTCCTTTGTTATGCTACACACACATATTATATTTTATTTTTTGCATTTAAGTCCGTAGGGGTCCTTAGGCTTTACTGAGCTGTTGTCTGGGTTCCCTGACACAGAAGCAGCATCCTGGTTTGGGTTGATGGGCCCTGTGTTTTGTTCAGATACTTCCTCAATCCATTATGGTCCATTTTACAGGTCTGAAAATGTTCAATAAGTTTGGTGTTGTGGGGAGAAACTATCTTCAAGCATTTGAATACCTGCTCATGGGAGAGGGGTTAGATTTGTTCCAAACAGCCTTGAAGGGCAGAAGTAGGAATGCTGTGGGGTGGGGTGGGGGTAGGGGTGGACCTGCATGGGGTAGATCTGGATTCCCTGACCTTTTGAGATGCCCCCAAATGGAGTAGGCCACCTTGGGAAGGTGGGATTCCTGTCCTCCCCAAATCTGGGCTCAGTAAGGTAGCGACCTCCTGTTGGGGCGGGGGGGGTGGTGGTTGTACAAGACACTTTTCCAGAGCTAGGTTGGTGACCACTACCTCTAAAATTCTGTGTTTCCATACAAACTAAAAACCTAAACAGGATCAGACCCTCATTCCACGCCACCCTTGGCATCTTTCTGAGCTCTGGGAAGGTGCTCTGGCAGAGGAGAGCTTAAAGCCTGTCTCTCCCTCCATGATGAAGCTCCCCCGGAAGCCCTAGGAGAGTCGGCCCACCTTGTGGGAGCATTGAGCTTCATGGGCCAAGCTCAGAGCCTCCTAACTCGACAACGGGGCCAGGCCTTGCTTTGCCTTTCCATGAGCTGGCTCCGACGGAGGGGAAAGTGGGCTTGGGGATGTTCGGAGGCCGTGGCATCCCCAACCCCACACATATTGAAGCACTCGCACAGCTTCCTGATGCTCACAGTCAGAGACCTGAACCCCCTGACCTCCAACATCTTATTAAAGCCCGCGGAGGGCTGAGCTGTGAAGGGGGGGAGCCCAGGAGACGGCTGCTGGCCTCATTCTCTTCTCTAATTCATTCAAGTAAGCCCCGGCAGAGCGGGCCTCGCTTTGATGTTCAAGCCTCCTAATTGGAAGGAAGTGAAGTGTTAGCTTGTCAGCCTCTTAGTCGCTCATCAAATACACCACGAGGTGCCCGAACACTGGCGTTCTCACCCTGGCCCAGAGAAAGGCCCGCCGCCTGCTTTTTGTTAAGATGTTTAAACTTTGCATCTGTCTTCCAGAAAGTTCAATTGCAGATGTCAGGGGGCCTCTGTTTTCCTCCTCCCCTGTTCCACTGGTCCCAGCCGGGCAGGCCCCTCAGCCTGGCGGGGCCTCCCTGGCCCCCTGGTTAGGAAGGTGGGAGAAGCTGCCCCCCAGCCTGCGGCTAATTACGCCATGACAGCGTCAGGCTGGGAGCCCAGTTCCTGGGCCACCTCGGCCTCTGCTCACGGCCCCCACCCTCCCAGCCCGTTTGATCTACCTGTTGGGGGGTTGTCTCATCGCTCAGGCATGCTGCTTCTCCCAGAGGAGGAAAGGGGGGAAATGAGCTGGATATTCCCAACCTGAAGCACATCACAACACATTAAAGGGTGATTACAGTCCAACAGTATGGTATTGTGGCTTATCCCAGCATGTGGAGTTGGGACCTGGGTTCAAATCCCTCATGTGACCTTATTGCTGAAGCCTTCTCTCTGCTGGTTATTTCCTATTATTTAGTCCTTTATGTGTCATCTTCCCTGTTAGACAGACTCTGAGCTCCCTGAGAAATGGAACTGTCTTTTACCTTTCTTTGTATCTCTAGTGCTCAGCCAAGAGCCTGACAAACAGTAGGTGTTTAATCAATGCTTATTGATTGACTGACTGACCGACTGACTGGCCTTAGGAAGGGAACACGCTGCAGTGGGGACAGGGAAATCAGCAACTTGGGTCCAAATCTCAAGAAAGGGAATGAGGTGATATGAGTGGAGCATGGGACTCAGAATTAGGAAGACCCGGATTCACACTGTGCCTTAGGTGCTAATCGTGTGACCTTGGGTAAGTAATTTATTTTCAGTCTCAGTTTCCTCAATGACTAAACTAGGGGGTCAGACTGGATGACTTCCAGTGTCTTCTATGATCCCATGTCCTCATTCTGCCCCTTACCATTTGTGTGACTTTAGGCAGGTCATTTACCTTCTTGGGCCTCAGTTTCCTTCTTTGTTGAATAAGGACATTGGAAAAATTTACCTCAAAGCTTCCTGTCAACTTTAGATTCCTGGTCCTCTGACGATCTTCATAAACCCCTTTTCCTCAGCTGCAAAAGAGGGATTTGGCTTCTCCGAGTCTAACATCCAGTGACCCCAACTTTGCCACTTACTAGCTGTGTGATTGTGGGCAAGTCGCCCTCCCTGGGCCTTGATTTTCTCATCTAGAACCTGGAGCTGTGGTCCTGGACAATCTCCGTGGTCCCCAAAGCTCTCATAGCAAAAGCAACCATGGGAATATTGGGCCTGTGTAGGAAGCACGAGCTTTGCAAAGCCATTTATTCCATTCTAGTCCTACGAGAATGCTACAAAGTGAGTGTTCTCGGTCTCACTACCCCCATTTTACAGATGAGGAAATAGGCAGAGAAATCAAGTGACTTTGCCAGGGCCATACTAGTTAGTAAGTGTCAGAGGCAGGATTTGAACCTAAGTTTTGCTGACTCTACGCCCAACCCTCTGGTCGCCATCCCAGGCCATCCAGTGTTTTAGCTTTCAACCACAGATGCAGGGGGAGACTTATTCTGGGGTATGGACATAGGAGGGAATATTCTCAACCAGAGAAAATCTTCAAGTCCTACAGAAAGCAGAGGCAGGGTGGGAGTGGGAGTGGGAGTGGGAGTGGGAGTGGGAGTGGGGGTGAGGTGACCTGCTCAAGGTCACCCAGGCAGTGGAAAGCTGTGGCAGGATTTCAACACGAGTCCTTTGCCTTCAAATAGAATTCTGCGGCACTGTGCAGTCAAAGGATCTCTGGAGAGTCACCTGCGATAACAAATAGGCGAGTCCGGTCCTGAAGGAGCGGGCAGAAGAGATCGCTGTGTCCCGATGGGCCGTCAAACCTTACTCAGCTTTCCTTGAAGCGGGGAGGGTGCAGATGGCCAACCCAATGCCGGTGAGCATCCCAACCAGCCAGGATGATGCCCCATCCGCAGCTGACAGGAGCGCAGATCAGACCGTGATAAATGCGGGCCAAGAACGCGCATTCTCTGAGATCAGATGACGGGGAGATCACTTCCAGATTGGGGCCGGGCCCTGGGGGGAGGGGGCGATCAGGGAAAATTTCACAAAGGAGGTTTTTGGCTGAGGCTCTGACTAGGAAAGAGAGGAGGCAGGACTTTATCCTTTCTCTGCTAGTCACTAGCTGGGTGACCTTAAGCAAATCAGATAACCCTTCTGAGCCCCAGGGGCTCAGCTGGAGACCTGGGGTCCACTCAGATCCCATGACCACTGTGTTTTGTGTACCTTTGTTCAGACTAGTCCATTCTTTCAGGAATTTCAGCGGCGGGTAGGCAAGATCAGGGAAATGGACAACAGGCAAGACTCAAAGGAGGTCTTTCTTTTCTTTTCTTTTTAAAGGGAGGGGGCAGAATGACCCTTGTCAGGTAGGGAAGGCTGCCTAGGGATCAGCTGCTCTAATCAAGGGCTGTTATTTCCCAGCTTCCTCCTTTCATCTGCTTCTGAAGGCTCAGTCTTTCTAGAAACTTCAAGGGCCCTTACCAAAGTTCCAGCAGACAGAAGGAAATTGTGTAATGGGAGGGGAGGGGAGGGGAAGGAAGAGGCGAGGAAGGAGGCGCGAAGGATAATCTCTGGCATAGCTGAAGAGTTAAAGGTTTGCAAAAAAAAAAAAAAAAAGCTTTGCCCCCATGGGCTGATGCATTTTTCACAACAGACTGTGCAGGAGGAATATGGGCATGGGTCTCCCCATCTTCAAGGTTCAGAAATTGGGGCTCAAATAGATCGAGCCGCTCCTTCGAGCACACCGTGGGTGGGTTGCTGATACAGGACTGGAATCCTAGGCTTCCTAGCACCACATCAGGAAAATATGCTGGCCTCGGAGTAAGAACCAAGTAGCCCCTCAGTTTTCACAAGTATAAAATGGGAATTTCATACCACAGAACGTATTTTGGTAAGGGAAGCCCTTTGAGAAAGAGTAGGTCTTACAGAAATGTTAGGTCTTGCTCAAATAAGGAACTGTCCAGCCCTTCCATTCAATTCCAGCAGGGGTGCCAGGTCCACTATTGGTGAGGCGCTGTCTTAGGGGCTGGGGCAGAGGGACAAAGGTAGTGGGCCCTTCCTTCTAAGGCAAATGGGGAGATGCTGCTAGAGCACAGTTAAGTAAGGAAATGAAACCGTCATGAGCATGGGAACACAAGGACGACTCTGAGCTCCACTACGTTATTTCTCTCAGGGTCTGATGGTTTTGTGCTCCCAGGAATGTGGTGCTTTGGCTGTAGCTAAGTACTTTTCACGTGGATTGGTTGCACACAGAAAGCTCTTGGTCCGGCAGTGTGTAGACATAGGCACAAAGCAACATGTGTGCTGCGGATGGAGAGCTTGCGTTGAGCTCTGGGGGATTAGGGAGGTTGGCAGGCTACCTGGAGGAAGAGGCCAGCATCCCAGCAACAGGCAAGGATGGCAGTGACTATGGAGGGCTTGGAGGGCATGAAGAATGGCATGGCCAATGGTCATGAAGAAGAGGGCCGGGGGTGGGGATGGCGAGTAGGCTTCAGTGACTAAAGATGGGGGTAGAGGAAGGAGGAGTGGGGAGAGGCAGGAACTTCACAGTCCCCAAAGGATTTTTCTCCTCTACCTTCATCCAGGGAAGGGTGAAAGAAATGAGACTACTTTTGTGAAGTGGGATGACTCCAGCTGGCAGGATACCCCAGGGAAAGAGGCCTGAAGATGAGGCCAGATGACCAGGGTTTGAATTCTGCGTGCCCTGTGTGACCCCCACATGGGCTTTTCCTCTCTAGGGGCCTCAGTTTCCTCATTTGTAAGATGACAGGGTTGGAGTGGGTGATCTTTAACAGGCACATATAACAAGTCTTGTATTTGTGCTCAAATCCCATCTTCCCATTTATAAGAAGGGAAGGGTATAGCTGAAGATGATCTGAGGGTTTTAGTGAACAGCAAGCTCAATATGCATTAAAAGTATGGCTGCTAAATTAGCTACTCTGATCATAGGATTATCAGGAAAGACATGGCTTCTTGGGAAAAGGAATGCTCTTGCCTGTTTTCTGCCCTGGCCACCTCACACCTGAGGTGCCATGCTCAGATCTGGGCACCAGGTTTTAGGAAAGACGTTCATGAACAAGTGGGACAGAGTCCAGAGTCTAAGACCTGAAGGACCTCAGTATCGGGATCATTGTAAAGAACTTGGGTGTTCAGCCTGGAGGTGAGAGGCTATTTGGATGCATGGTTAGGGTCTGGAGTGATGTCCTGCTGGGGACTTTGCCACAAGGTCAACCCAGGCAAGGTCATCCTAATGGTTAGAAGGATGCTCCAGAAAGAAGCTGCCACTGGATGGGGCAGTGCCCCCTTGTTTCTGGTCATCAAGCAAAGATTTTTCTGGGATACTTTGGGGGGGGCACCTTCGAGGTCCTCTCCAGCTCTGAATCCTCTGTTCCATTTGTCTCATCAGCAGCCTACATCTAGAAATAATTCCATTTGACATCACTGTACCCTCTTAAGTAGGTTAAGCATTTCCCTTGCAATGCTTTTATACTTCTAAATTATATAGAATACCATGTCTCAGGGGAGCAGACTCTTGAGGAAATAAAAATAGCATGCTGTAAGCCTCCTCACTGAAAGTCCACTTCCCATCAAAACACCCTGCTACTCTAAGGAAGCTGGCCTCAATTCTGTCTAAATTCCTTCTATTGCTGACATTCCATGCTCTGTGTTTTAGCATTCTACCCAGTTTTGAGACTGTAACGATTGGAATAACGCCACCTGCTGGATACTTACTGTAGAAGAGTTCTGCCCATGAAGCGAAGGTCTTTGAGGGCAAGACCAGGAGTCTTTTCTTTGGCGGGGAGGAAGTGACGCAGACTAGTGGGAGGAGGAAGGAAGAGACTGGCGCTGAGTCTCGGGCTCTTCCCTTTGGACTCTGGTGGAGAGCGGAGCTAGAAATGTGCTCTCCCTTTAATAGCTAGGAATTTAGGCCTTTTTCTCTCTCTTTACCAAATTCTTATTCTCCTTAATAAATGCTTAAAAGTCTAACTCTTGCTAAAGCTTATAATTTATTGGCGACCACTCATTAGATATTTTAGACAGTTTAGCTAGAATTTTAACCCTTAACAAGACCTTATCTCTGTGTTCCAGAAGTCCCTTCTAGCTTAGCCATTTCTGTTCCAAAGAACCACCCAGCTCTGACATTCTCTGTTCTTAAGACCCCCTAAGCTCAGAATTTACTAGTTCTAAGGTTCCTCTCAGCTGTAACTTGGCATGTGTTCTAGGCTCCCTCTCACTTCTGACTTCCTATTTTCTAGGCTCTTTCCCACCTGTGAGATTTTATGTTCTAAGCTCTTTCCCACCCATGACACCCAATGTTCTAAGCTCCCTCCCACCTCTGACATCCTATGCTCTTAGCTCCCACCTCTGCCAGCTTATGTTCTAAGCTCCTTCCCACCTCTGACATCCTATGTTCTAAGCTCCCTCCTACCCCTGACATCCTATGTTCTTTTTTTTTTTCAGGGCACTGGGGGTTAAGTGACTTGTCCAGAGTCAGACAGCTAGTAAGTATCAAGTGTCTGAGGCCGGATTTGAACTCAGGTCCTCCTGAATCCAGAGCCAGTGCTTTATCCTCTGCACCACCTAGCTGCTCCTTGACATCCTATGTTCTAAGCTCCCTCCTACCCCTGACATCCTATGTCCTAAGCTCCCACCTCTGCCAGCTTATGTTCTAAGCTCCCTTCTACCTCTGATATCCTATGTTCTAAACCCCCTCCCACTTCTGACAATCTCTGTTTGCTATTACACCAACTTCTCTGCCTCTGACATTCTCTGGTCTAAGGCCCCTCCCAGCTCTGACATTCCAAGATTTCAGACTCAAGGTAAGTAAGCTACTCTCTGGCCTCATGTCAATAGTAATTTAGATGAAGTTTCTGTCAAGAGAAACATTGACCCAAAAAGGAGCAGACCAGATTGCTTTGAGTGGAAAGCAGCCTCTGGAGGCACAATTAAATTAAGCGAGACAAGGCCAAGCAATAGCTTCCGCATGGATCAAATTAAGCCTTATGGCCAGACGGGGGTAGGAAGGGGGCTGGAGTGTTTGGGCCGTGGAAAAACCCAGGCCAGCAGAATTCAGGGGTCACTGCTGTCCCTGGGCTGCCCATCTCCTGAGCTTAGGAAAAGGGGTCACACAGCTGGGATGGAAAGCCTATGGCTATGCCAGGGTGTGGTGGACAGTTCCCATGTCCCAGATGGGGGAGGCAGTGTGCCTCAGGGGAAGGACCATCCGTTGGTCTTAGAATGAGCAAACCTGGGGGGTCCAGTTCTAGTCCAAATGGTTAATATCCATGTGACCCAGGGCCAGAAAATTTGTTTCTCTGGCCTCAGTTTCCCCCTCTGCCTAATGGGAATGTCCTTCTTTCTTGGGTTTGTTGTGAAAGGAATGCTTTGTGAGCTGTCGAGCTGAGCCTCAGTTTCCTCACAGGCTGTGCTGAGGTGAAAATGCTTTGCCCTGTCACTGTTGTCATTATTTATTGTCATCAATGTCATTACAAATGCTGTTCCACGCTGGCTGTATGACCCGGGGATGTCCCTGAACATCTCAGTCCTCTGGGCAGCTCTACAAGACTCAGACCAATGAAATCTCTGCTATGTTTCCTGTACCTTGATTTTTATTGCTATTACTAGCATCAAATTGGGAGCCTTCAGTTGCTATAAATAAGCCCTTCGCTTGTCAGAGGAAGTGATTAAGAAAGCCTCAGACCCTGTCCGGATGCTGCTGGTGCTCCGGATGCTGCTGGAGCCCCCGCTTCTGCTGGGACAAGCTCAGGTCTCATAGGGCTGACGAGGGCCAAGGTGGCAGCTTCTGCTGCTAAATCCTCGGAGGGAATTAATTGGTGTTTGGTTTTTATTTGTGGCTTCCAAAGGCAGCTCATAATGAAGGCTCTGAGTGTCTCTCCTGCCACCCTGGGGGCAGGGCTTCCAAGCCAGAAACATCGGAAATGTGTTCAAGGAGATACTGGTTAGGCAGGAATTATTAGGAAATGCACTCCCCGCCAGTGATTAGAGGAGAGCCAGACCTAAATTGAAACCAGGAGACAAAACCACCAGGAACTTCTCTTGCCAACCACAGCTTGGGATGCAATCTCAGCCAGACTGTAGTGAGAGGGGCCTGAGCATCCAGGAAGATGAAAGATAGTTGATCTGGGGAGGGGTCCGAGTGAGGCCTTTCAGACTTGATGGTCCATTAGAAATCATGGGAGGTACAATAGAGGAAGCCCAATGGGGCTCATTCCTGAAGGCCAACACCTTCTCCCTGGTCTTCCTGGGGCTCACAAAGCCTTCCCAGACCCTGGGTATGAGCTGAAAGGCCACAGGAAAGAAAACATTTCAATGTGGCCATCCTCGATGGAGAAGCTCTAGTTGGAGAATCCTAACATGTCTGAGCTGGGAGAATTTTTAGAACAGAGAATGTCAGAGCAGGAAGAGAGTTTAGAACAAGGGAGCGACCTTAGGACAGAGAATGTCGGTGTTGGGAGGAAACTTGGGGTCTCCATCAAAGCCAACTTATTTTACAGAGGAACAACACTGGGGCTCTGGGAGAGGGTAACTGAAGGCCCCTGGGCAGGTATCCAGTGGCAAAAGTGGCCTAGAATCCATATTTTCTGGCTCCTAGGCCATTCTCCTCCCCTGCCCCCTCAGCATTCAGAACTCCATTGAATGGAGGTCATTTCATTCCTGCAGCTTAGCACAGGGTCAGGCATGCCCAGATAAACTTGAAATTTGCCACCATTTTAGAGAAAATGAGAAGTCAGTAGTTAAGAACATCAATAGGATCCCACTGCATGTCATCTGTAGAACCTGTTTGGGACTGGGTGGAGGCACTGGCTTCCCAAGTCCTGTTTCAAAATGGCGACCCTCCAGAGACTTTTGTAGAAACCCAGGCTCATTTCTTCATTGGGAAGATAAGGAAGATGCATCCCAGAGAGGGACAATCCCTTGCCTAAGGTCATACAGCCAGCTAGTGATGCCTCCAGTTGTAATACTTGATTCAAATCCAGGTGTGTTTTGAAGGATTTGGTTATTTTTTGGGTAAATGATGGATTCTTGAATTGATGAAGAGAAAAGAAGAGAAGAGAGGAGAAGTGGAGGGAAGGAAAGAAAAGAGAAGGGAAGAAAGAGGAGAGAAGAAAGGAAAGAAGGGAAGGGAGAAGAGGAGGGAAGGGAAGGGAAAAGACTGGGCTAACATCCTACTTCAGACAATTACTAGTGTAAGTGACCTTCTAAACCTTAGTTTCCCGACCTGTAAAATGGGATTAATAATAGCATTTGCCTAAAAAGGTGGTTGTTGTTGTGAGGATCCAATGAGAACACGCAGACATTAAATGGCTCCAAGAATGTCATCTGTTACAATTAGTCCTCTTTGAATTCCAGCTACCACAGTATTGCTATAGGTTTTTCTAACCCCAGGACAACCATATCTAATTAATAACTAGGAGGAAACCTCCCTTCAGGCATCTCTGGAGACCTCTCTGCTCCTCTCCAGAGCCTGCCTCATTACCAGCAATATTAAGCCAATGTGTGCAGAGGCCAGCTTTCCAAAAATCAATTGTGTTCCAAGCTCATGGTTATTCAGGACAAAGGAGTTAGAGACAGGTCTGCATTATGAGCAGCCCCTTATCAGAAGCTCTGCTGATGCAGATGCAGATGCAGATGCAGCTCAGGGACCAGCACCAGCGTCGGGAGGATGCACACGCTTCACATTCCCTCCCATAGAGGCTATGAGGATTTTATTCAACGGCATCCATATTCCCTACTCCACCAGCCTTTACTAAGAGCCTACTGTGTGTGAGTCCCTCCACTGGGAAGTGAAGGATGAGCGTGCCAGATAAGAGCGGACCCTGCCCTCAGGGAGCTCTCAGTCTAGGAAAGCTCTAGGAGGGGATAACCTGGCTGACCCTGTGTTACCGAGGAGGACTCAGGCTCTTCTCCTGATCGAGCTGCAATCCTTGGCTCCACCATGAAAACAGAGTTTGAATGAGAGAACCCATGTCACATGCTTTGGCAGGCCTAAAGCTCTGTATAAATATAAATATTCTGATTAATTAATGAGTGAATTAATGAACCAAGTCATTCACCGCTCCTTGAGGGCAGGGCTTATCACAGTGCCTGGCACACAGAAAGCCCTTGGTCAGTAATGCTTCCTGATAATAGTCACCATTTATAGAGCACTTTAAAGTTTGCAAAGCACTTTATGAATATGGTCTCATTTGACCCTCACAACAACCCCGCGAGGCAGGAGCTGTCTTTGTCTAGATGAAGAAACAGAGGCTGAGAGAGCTACAGTGACTTTGGCCAGGGCCGCCCAGCAAAGGGAGTGTCTGAGGCAAGATTTGAACTCCCATCTGCTTGTTGACTGGTTGTTGCCAAGTAGGAATGTGGGAGTTCATCAGTCATAACCCCCTCATTTTGTAGATTCAGGAACTGAGGTCCAAGGAGATGACACAATTTACTTACGTAGCATCGCAAACTCTGCCACTTATGTACTGTGTGGCCTCAGCAAAGATTCTTGACTGGGAGCCCCTTGAGGGCAGGGGCTCGTTGCCTTTCTGCATATCCCCAGAGCTTAGGTTCCTGGCATACAGGAGGTGACTAATAAATGTTTGTGGGCTGACTTGGTGTGCTGCCTGGAGGAGTGGGCATTATAAACTTGAGTCACAGAGCACATGAGGTGCTCTTCTGGGGCGGGACAACATGCTGGGCATCTTCTTTGGAGCTTCTGGGATTTTCTAGTGGGCTCCTTGGAGCTTTGAGCCGTCTTCTTCTCCCGGGCCGTGTTCCTCCAGCGCCCTCCGTTCCCTGGTAGATGAGGGCAGGATGTGACTTGTCAGCATCGTCAGGGAGGTCACTTCGGGGTCATCTGAACAATCCCCCCTCCTCCACCAGATCTTCTTTTAACAGCTTAGATCTTCTAGCCACGCTCTGACATCTGGCTTCTGGGACCCCCTGGAAACTTTTTAATTGGAAACACTGGGGAACCAGGGAGGTTGGGAAGGGGCTTTGTCGCATTTCCATTCAGCTTTTCAATGTTGCCTGCAAGCCCACACGTCATATTGTTTAATCCAGCAGATTAAACATGCAGACTATTAATGAGGAGGAAATATGAAAAGTGACCACAACTTCCCCAAAGCACTCTGGAGGCTAGAACCTCGGGCTGAGTTTAGTAAGATGAAAGGCAAGAGGGATCACGGTAAAGTCCTATATGCCCGGAGGCATGACTCAACAGCATTCCCTAAAAGAAGGATCTGGAGGGTGGGTAGGGGACTGGAGGCTCTACTTAAGTCTGTAGTGCAATATGGCTGCCCAAACCTCTGATTCGATCTTGGGATGTGTTCAAAGAGGGTCCCAGGCCCGCTTTCTTCTGCCCTGGTCAGACTTCTGGAGGACGTCTTGGTCACTACAGCTCTGATGCACTAGAGACCTTCCAGAGTTGGGCAAGCAGCCTGGTGGAGGGCTTTGAGTCTGGAGTTGGGGTCCAAGCCCCAGATCTGTCAAGTACCACAGGCTGTGTGACTGTGGGCAAGTCACAATCTTTGGCCCTGGGTTTTCTCAACTATAAGATGTAGGTGTTGGATAAGGTGACCCCAGATGTCTCTCCTATCACTAAACCTATCAGCCCATGAATGGGAGGTGTTTACTCTCAGGGAAGGAAAACTCTGGTGGGACGTGAGAGCCCTATGCAGGCATTTGAAGGCGTACCTCATGTAGGAAAGACTGGACTTCCCAGAATCACAGCCCCTCTGACACAGAATGGACCTCAGAGGTCATCATGTCCAACCCACAGGTGAACAAGAACACCTAGTAATCGGATCTTTCTTTAAAGGGCTCCAGGGAGGGGGCACCCGCTTTCTCTCACCACAGTCCATTCCTCTCTCTTGTGCTAAGAAGAATAAACAGGAATGATGAGAGGGGCAAAGGGGCAAGGGATATCAGAGGCATCTTTAGGCTTGAGCCTAGGGGAGGGAAAATAAACCTTTCTAAAATCTAGAAAACAGGATGCTTCATGAGGTAGTGAACTCCCTAGGACTGGAGTTCTTCAAGTAGAGCCACTTGCATGATCCAGTGGGAAGAATATTGGCTTTGGGATCAGAGGACCTGGGTTTAAATCCCTGTCTGGCCTTGGGAAAGTCACCCAAACCTTCCTGAGTCTCATTTTCTCCTTCTGTAGAGGGAGGGATTTGGACCAGATGGTGTCTGGGGTCCCTTCCAGTTTTAGAACTTTAAGCCTAGTAGGCATTGGACTAGATGCCCTCTGACTCAGAAAGTCTGTAATTCTTTGATTTTTATAGACACAATATGAGAAAATACAGGACAGGAAAGGCAACCCCAGGTTGGGGGGCATCGAGCCAAGTTCCTAGACTGATGCTTAAATCTGGAGGGTATCAGAAGTAGCAATGATAGTGAAACCTGTGTCAATTTTAGTCAAGTGTGAAGAAAAACAAACCCAGCTGCAATTCTGGGCTGGCTGTTGGCGCTAGGCGTCTGTCATCACGCTCATCAGGGATGGGCTTTTGGAGAGAATTATAAATGCTGTAAAACTGTACTCTGGGGTGGAGCTTGGCAGGGAAAAAAGGTTAAATTTTAAAAGGGCTCTTCAAGTGCATTTTAAGAACTTTCAACAACATTGGATTGGACACCACAGCGAGGAAGTTGCCAAGGCTTTTAAAAATCAACTTTGAAAATTAAAAAGTTCTTGAAGAAAAGATTGCCAAGGCTAATTGTGGCCATCTACATTTTTCTCTGGGTCCCTTCAATTTGCCTATAGGCCCAAGAGGCTAAAATTCCACCCTTATCTCCTGTTCTACTGGGGCATAGGGAAGAGGAATTTGAGAATCATGGAGAATGTGAGATGGAAGCCAACAAGTCAACATGCATTCATGAAGTGCCTACCATGTGCTAAATGCTAAAGATACAAAGGCAGAAAGAAATCAAAGCAAAAAAAATACCCAGTCCCTGCTTTTAAGGGGCTCACTACCTAAAGGGAGAGATACATGCAAACAGCTATGTACAACCAAGATATAAACACAATAAATCGGAGAGCATCTCAGAGGGAAGGCACTAAGGTTAAAGGAGGACTCTGAAAAATGTTTTACAGAAGGAAGGACTTTAGACGAGAATTCCAGGCATGGGCAGGGGGCAACTGGTGAAAATGTCTAGGGTCAGGAGAGGGAGTGTCTAGTTGAGAGAATAGCAAGGAGACAGATGTTAGTGCATTACAGCAACACAGTGTACATATGTGGAAGCTGGAAGCTGTGAGAAGACTGGGAGGGCAAGAAAGGTAAGGGTTAGGAAGGACTTTAAAGGTCAACCAGAGGATGCTGTATTGGATCTTAGAGGTGAGAGGAAGCTAATGGAGTTTATTGACTAGAGGGTTGACACGGTCAGACCTGGACTTTAGGAAGATCCTTTTGGCAGCCAATGGGAGGATGGAACGGAGTGGGGAAGGAGCCCCATCAGCCACTTATAGCAGTGTCAGGGGAGAGAAGGAGGTGCCTGTGAGAGATGCTGTGCAAGTCTAATCCTCAGGACTTGGCAGCAGATTGGATCTAGGGGGCAGGGGTGGTGAAGAGTCTTTAATGACCTTGAAGTGGTGAATCTGGGTGACTGGGAGTGTGGTGGTCAAGAGAAGGAGATAGAAAACAACAATAGAGACATTAGGAAGAGGAGAAGGCATCAGGGGGGAGACAAACTCACTTTGGGGCATGTTGAGTTTGGATGTTCATGAGAATCCTGTTCAATATGTGTCCATTGGGCATTTAGAGATGTGAGGCTGAAGGTCAGCAGAAGGGTTGGGGAAGGGGTCTTGAGAACCAGATGCCGAAGATCAGGGGAGGAGGGGAACTTGGAGCCTTTAAATTGAACATCAGAGGGGATAGCAGCCTCAGCATGCACTGAAGGCTTGGAAAACACATGAAGTTCCCTTCTGGGCTACTGCCTCCTATAGGAAGCCTCTCCTGATGCCACAAATTATGAGCAACCAGATACTTTCCAAATGATCTTCTACTTCCTTCATTGTTTCTACACTGTGTCCTCCAGTGCAATGAAAGTTTCTCCAGGGCTGAAACCATTTGACATTTATCTGTGTCTTTTTAGTGCCTGACAAATAGTAGGTGCTTACTAATTGCACATCGGATCAAAGTGCATTGGAGGTCATTAAAAGTTGGGAGCAATTGTAAAGACCCACATCTGGACTCTTACATGAGGCCTGCATGACCTTGGACAACTGCCTGACTCTCATAGCATCCCAGTCATTTCATCTGTGAAATGCTTGGTTTAGATCCAACAAGAGAATGTTTGGAAGGTGTTTTGCAGTTTTTAAAGAACTACAGAAATGCTGGTTATTGTTATTGTTGTTCTTATTATTTCAAGGCCCCACCCACCCTGAAAACTCATTCCGCTCCTAGGACCAAAATTCAGATGGTTGTCCTTGCTGGGGCTCCCTCTGAGCTCTTAAAGTCACTGGGAAGGAAAAAGACCAAGCAGTTTCAGGGAACCTTTCCCAATGGAGGCAACCCTGCCCAAGCACGTGGACTCTCACCCTGGGGCCTCAGTTACCACTGCTGCTAAGTGAGATTGGGTAAGAGAGCCTCTGCAGACCATGAGCATGAGAAATGCCACCACCTCCTAGTCTGTGGGGCAGACCCGGGGCGCCAGCCTCCGGACAAGTTGCCACATAAGAGTCCCGGCTCTGCCCTGTTCTAGGTTCCCCACGTTATAGGGACGTGTTCAGAAGACAGCTACCAAGACAGAGACGGAGGGGGCCACTGGGGAGCAGCTGGAGCAAGGTGGAGGTGGAGAGGAGAAGCGGAGCATCACTGTTCCAAGGTGAAATCATGGGGGTAAGAGAGATAACCACATTCTCTGTTCTAACAGAGGCCCGCGGGCCTCCTCGGTCTGACCTGCTGAGGTTCCTGCCAGCTCAGACATTCTGTGTTCTCTGCCCTAACATCCTTCCCATTTTTGACACCCCATGTTCTATATTCTAAGCATCCTCCCAGCTCAGTCCTCTCCAGCTCAGATAGTCTGGGATCTACAGTCTTAGGTCCTTCCCAATTGACTTTCTCTATTCTAGGTGCTGAGGTCCCTCTCAGCTCTCCAAGTTGCTCCTTGAGATGAGAGCCTTAGTTCAAATGTGACAGGTGAGGGGGCCAGGTGTCCCCACAGGACCCCTGCTGCCTTTGGCTCCTTCCAGACTATCTCCACTATCTCTCTAGAGGGGAATAAAGACACCCTGTGAGGTGCAAGGCTGTTAATAAGTCGATTACGAGCCGTGACCTTCACCCTCTGCCTTGTGTGAGTGCTGGGAAATGCTGGTTGAGCCCAACCTTTGGGGGAGCTGGCTGGTGCCCCACCAGTAAAGAACTTTATTATGTCATCTGAGTAATGGAAGCCCCCCTCCCGCCCCTGTAAGGCCGGGCTGCTGCTTTTGCTTTGTTCTTGTGTTATGGGCCACACGGGCCAAGCAGTAAACTCCCAGACATCCCTCCTGGCAGAGGCCCCTGGCTTGGGGCCACGGGCCCCTTCGAGTTACAAGGTGTGAGTGAGTGGGCCCGGCTGGCGGATGCCTGCCCCACAGATGTGCTGGAAGCCTGCTCTGGATTGGGCTGCCAGATGCTCCCCCTCTCCACCCCCCCAGCTTACAGCTGAGAATTTCTTGGCTTTGGAAGCCAGTGATTTCATCACAACACAAAACACACTGGAACTGCTGCTGAAAAGCATCCATCGGGGAAGCCAAGGGTGGAAATTCAGGATGGGTGTACTGGGGTTTGGCCTTTCTAAAGGACCGCTTACCTCCTATAACCGACAGCCCCTTCTCTCTAGTACTTTTGGGTTGTTTGGTCAATTTTTAGTCATGTCTGACATCTCGTGACTCTATTTGGGGTATTCTTGGCAAAGATACTGGAGAGGCTTGCCATTTCCTTCTCCAGCTTATTTCATAGATGAGGAAACTGAGACAAACAGGGTGAAGTGACTTGCCTAGGGTCACACAGCTAGTAAGTATCTGAGGCTGGATCTTAACTCAGTTCTTCTTGACTCCAGGACCAACTCTCCATCCATTGTGCCACCAAGTGGCCTCTAGTGCTTGACCCTGCTAAAAATTCCAAGGACAGCTCCCGTGTTTCCTCCTTTCCTCCTGCTCCATGTAGGGATGCACAGCTTGTCCCTGTTGACTTTTCCACACACGTGTTTTTTCCCTGGTGGAAGGTGGGCTTCCCTCAGAGCCTAGCTCACAGCAGGCACTTAATAAGTGCTTGTTAAATCGAATGGAATGAGTTAAAATGGCCACAGGTGAAGAGAGTGAGGAGAGGGGACAAGGGGGTCAGTCAGAGTGGTCTGGATAGGGGGGCAAAGTGAGGAAGGGGACCTGAGGAGGGGGTGGAGTCTGGCCTGAGGAAGGCAGGGTGGGGGAATGGAAGGATCCCAGGATTTGGAGTCAATGACCTTGGGTACAAACTTCAGCAGTACTGCTTTGTTAGCTACATCATCTTGGGTGTCCAATGAGGAGGAAGAGGAGGACGGTCCATGGGATTTAAACATAATATACTATCAATCAAAAACATTTATGAACTCCCTACTATGTGCTAGCTCCTATGCTAGCTAGTGGGGATACAAAAATAGAAGTGAAACAGTGCCTGCCCTGAAGCAGTTTAACTTTTATGGAGGAGGGAGAATAGAACATCATGTGTTTTTCACATATCTTTTATATCCCAGGCCACTAGGTGGCGCCACAGTGCATAGAGCATAGGCCCTGGGGTCAGGAACTCCCGAGTGCAAATCCAGCCTCAGACACTTAGTAGCAGTGTAACCCTGGACAAGTCACTTAACCCAGTTTGCCTCGGTTTCCTCACCTATAAAAGGATCTTGAGAAGGAAATGGCAAACCACTGCAGTATCTCCTCCAAGAAGATCCCAAATGGGGTTACAGAGAGTAAGATACGACGGAAATGACTGAAAAGCAGCAGCAGCAGCAGCAGCAGCAGCAGCAGCAGCAGCAGCAGCAGCAGCAGCGACGACGACGTACCAGGGACTGTTTGAGGTGCTCAGGATGGAAAGACAGGAAGATAGCAATAGTCCTTGCCTGCCAGGGCTCACATCCGATGACTTCACATGATGATGCAGGGGTAAGAGGACTTGGCGCTTTGAGATGACAAGGAAGTGCCAATCCCTTCGGGATGATTCTGAGCTGCTTCCAGAGAGGGGTGGGGAAGGGCCAGCTTGCCCCACCCTGGCGTCCACCAACCTGGCCATAGGTGGGCCGTGACTCCACAGCATCTTGAGCGTGTGTCCTGCTTGAGACAAGCGCAGCTGTAACTATACCCAAAGCCAGAAGGGAAGATAGTGTGGTATTGGACCCTTCTCCTTTAAATGGTCTGTTCCTGTCTCGGTGTCTTGTAGTCACTACAAGAGCAGGAAGCTCCTAGGGAGCTCAACCCCTCCCAGAGTGTGGGTTCAGAGGCCCTGACTGATAGCTGGCCAGAGGCAGGAAGGACAACTTTGTGCATGTTCCATGGGACTGTGAATAGGAAAGCTGTCCCAGGATGCGCTTCTATATGATTGGCATCAACATAAAATATATAGGAGAATGTAGTGCTGCAGGGCATCTTTCTACACATTCCGGTTTACAAAGCACTTTATGGCCATTGTCTCATGTGAGTCTCCTGATGGCCCAGACAGGTGACAGATGCCATACATACAGGACAGTCGGGTCACATAGCGGGTAGTGTGTTGAAGCCCTGGGTTCAAATCCTGATTCAGACACTGCCTAGTTTTGCAAACATTCTATTGCTAGGTAAACGGGGCAGGGTCCCAGGAAGAGGCTAAGGTAGCTTTGGGCCCTGGGCGTTCCTGAAGGGGCTGGGCTGGACAGTCACCGGCAGCAGAATTCCATCATTCTTGACGTAAACCTTTCAGGGAACAGAGCCTGAGGTTGGGGCCCCTCACAAAGTCTGCCAGAGTCCAGGGCTGGCTCGCCTCAGAAAAGGGCTTTGCAAGGTAGCGGCTGCAGCGGTCCAAGCCCTCTTTACAGCCCGGCTGCCCCTGCTGGAGGGAAGCGGCTCCCGTGCCCTTCCCTTGCTCCCTGGCCCTGGGGCTGGTCTGAAGTTCAAATACCGGCCGGACACTGTCTGTTTGTCCCGGATCAACACTCCCCAGACGTTGTCTCCCTTGCCCCCAGCTCTTTTTGCTTCTTTCTAAAGGCAGCAAATGTGGACAAATATTAGCTCTGAGACCTCAAGGAGGGGAAGTTATTCATTGACTTGGACCTACCATGGTGCAAGTACTGCAGATATGGTCAGGCCCTGGAAGCAGTCAGCCTGTGTGTTTGTGGAACTCGCTTAGAGAATGAAAAGTCCTGGCCTTTATCTGCTCCATCAAAGGATCCATTAGGGGACCCAAGCCCGGTTGGAGGCTCAAGGGATTACCCGGGGGGCCTCCTTGAAACCTGCCAAGAATGCTCCTTTGACCCGTCTTCTCAAAGGAGCCAGGCAGCAAGGGGTGGGGGGAGGGTCGTGGTCATTTGGGGCTGGGCAGGCAGTGAAGGTATTTTCAGGGAGCCCGGGTGGAAAGGGGGGCCCAGCCAGAGAACTTGAGGGAAATCTGGTAGCCTCAGCAGTGGGCAGAGAGCTGGAGGTGATCGTACTGGCCGGGTGACCCCTCGCTGAGCCCTAGTTCCACAATCTGTAAAACGGGTTCAGTTCCATTCAGCGGGCTCAGCTGACACCCACCAGGCTTTATCTTTAGCTCTGGTTGTAGAGATAGGAATTTCAATGGTCTAGGAAACGTTCACAATCCCAAAGGTCAGGAAAGGGTTTGTGTAGGAAATAGTGCCCACGGGGCTGAAGTTTGGAGGGGACCAAGGATTCCAGGAGGAAGAGGGTGAGGATGGAGGGTGGTGCAGCTTTTGGAGGAAAGCTGGCTGAAGGATGCCTGGAATATGGAGGGAACAGGGAGACCTGCCTGGTGGGAAGAGGGGAACAAATGCTTGCTAAGCACCTACTATGTGCCGGCACTGCCCTGAACACTTTAGCACTCTACTGATAGAAGTTGGAGCCTTTTCTCGCTGAGAAAGGTGGGGAAGAACCCTGTCCCATGAGACAGCTCATGGAGAGAGAGGACGCACTGAAGAAGACAGTGGACACAGACGTTGGCTCTGCTCCTTCTGCCTCTGTTGTCTCAGGTACAGCTCCTCTTGGAGCCTCAGTTTCCTCCTCTGGGAAATGGGTGAAATCCATCCTTGAGCTGCCAGCCTCACAGGTGTGGTGTGAGGATGCATCCTTGGGGACCCAACTCCTGCTTTATCGTTGGGCTTTCTGTCATGCCCCCTCTCCTCGCCTTTGGCTTCCAGGAATAAGGAGGCTAGCAGCCGATTCTTCCCTGGCCAGACCATGTGGAGCCTCCTCTGCAGGATTTGTCCAGCTTTTTCCAGCCTGGTTCTCATGTATCTCTGCATCTTCATTGTACATGAATGCCCCAGTAGGATGTAAAGTCCTTCGTGATCAGGGATCATTTCGGGTTTTGGTCCATATCCCAGAACCCAGAATATTGTCCGGCACACAGTAGGCCTTTAATAAGTGCTTGTTGGTTGAGTGTTCTGTGTGTGCATTTCAAGGACCTGCCATTGAGGAAGGGTGCTGCTATTTCTGACCTGGGTCCGGGAGGACAGCCAGGGTGGAAGAAGGCCTCATATTTATGTCCCACGAGCATCAGCTGAAGGGGCTGATGTGCTCAATTTGAGGAGGAGAATAGACTGGGAGGGGGAAGCTAGGTGGCATAGTGGATAAAGCACTGGCCCTGGATTCAGGAGTACCTGAGTTCAAATCCAGCCTCAGACACTTGACACTTACTAGCTGTGTGACCCTGGGTAAGTCACTTAACCCTCATTACCCTGCAAAAAAGAGAATAGACTGGAAGACCAGGTATCTGAAAGGAGAAGTGAGCCAGCTCTTGTTCAAGGATGGTACATTCTAACAGGGGAAGATAACATGAGAGTGGGCTGAGAAGTGGGGAGGCATCTGCAGGGGCGGATCTACCTTGTGGCAAAGCCCGGAGCTTGGGAGGAAGGAAGGATGGTTGGCCTGGGCCCCATTCCAGGTGGACCAGGTGGCCACTGATTTCTCTTCCCTCTGGGAAGCCTGGGATTTTGTGGCTGCTTTCTCCAAAGCCTGGGACTGGTGCAACCTCATCTGGCCAATCTTCTTTGACAAACCGACTCTCCCCTTGGACCTGGTGCTTGCTCTCAGTTCTGAAATCCCTTCCCACTCTTGGAGCCTGTGGCTCAGGCCCCTTTTGGGGGATGGCAGCCATTGTGGGCACCATTCCTTATCAAGGACACCATCCAGAGGAGCGAAACCAGGGCATGAAGGCACTAGAGATGATGATACATAAAAGGCAGTTGAAGGGACTGGGCAAGTTCAGCTTAGAGAAGACAGGGTGGGGGGTTGTGATTCCCGTGCCCTCACCTTCACCTGGCCAGGTCTCTGTGTATCCCTTTCTCCCCCCTTTCACCTTTCCATCTCTTGCTCTGAGAACGGTAATGCAATTGTCCTCCGGAGCCCTCTAGAAGTGGCGGCCAAAGGGTGTGCTACGCCTCTGCTGGTCATCCCCAAGACCTCCCAGACCAGAAGGCCCCTCCTTGCCCCAACACATGCTTTCCACCCACTTTTCAGCTCCCTCCATTCGAATGTAGGCTCCTAGGGGCCAACCATTTCTATTTCCAGCATTCAGCACAAGTATAAGCTCCTGAGGGCAGGCACTGCCCCACTTTGGTGCCTGTATCTCCAGAACCTAGGACAGCGCCTGGAACACTTGGATGGCTCTGGATGGAAAGTGGAGAAAGATCTTGGAATGATGCAAGGAAAATCTTCTGAATAGCCAGGGCTGATAAAATTCGCATGAGCTTCCTTTCGGGTTAGAGCTCTCTGACACATTGTTACTGATCTCTGTTTGTCCACATCTCATACCCTCCTGGTGGGTATCTTGTCAGAGCACCTGGGTTCAAATCTGAGCTCTCCCATTAACTCCGCAGGGAACTTAGATCAAGTCACTGCCTCTCTATGGTCTTCTATTTCCTCATTAGAATATTTGGACTAGATAATCGCTCAGGTTTCTTCACTGTTCTAGATCTATGATTTTATGAAACGTTCTGGGACCCTGTTTCCTTATCTGTAAAATCTGGGGGTTGGAGGACACAGCTGCCGAGGTCCCATAGACTCTCATATTTTGTAATTCTGTTCAGCTTCCTCCCATCACAGCCCCTCCTGCAGCTGGGGAGATGGTCTTTGTGGACTACTGGATAAGAAAAAAGTGACTGGCCTCTGTATTCAGCAAGGCATTGAATGCCAGACTTAATCTGTCACCAGGCCCTGCCTTTAATCTTTTCCATTCTGGTAGGGCCAGACAGAGCTCATGTTCCCTGGGCAGTGAGCCCCCTCCTCACCATGCTGAGATGGCAAAGCAAAACTTTAGAGGAGACAACGAGTCTCAGATTCCCTAAAACATAGAAAGGAAAATGGAGTACAGGCTAGTCACCAAAGGGTCAAAGCCTGATGCTTTCCTAGTAATGGCCTCTCAGATCCAGATTTTTGCTGGTGTCTGTTCTAGGCTGTGAGCTGAAAAAGTCTGCTCCACAGTAATTCAAACACACACACTCACACACACACACACACACACACACACACACACACAGAGCCCATCTTTGGTAGAAGCATCCCCGGAATGTGCCTTGGCTAGAGAGCTGGAGATGGCAAGTCATTACCTGCCCTGGATCAGTCAAGGAAGGAAGCAATCCTGGGAGCCCTGTTCCCTGCTCAGGGCCTCCTTCCACTTGGTCTTGTGTCTTTGATTGGGAGGGGGATGGGGCAGGAAGTATGTAAAAAATCTCTTTTGTGGGCTGGCCATGAGGCTCGGTGAGTGAATTTTCATTAAACATGGAGATTTAGAAATGGGTCGAAGGGATTTAGAACATAGACATGGGCCACAAGAGGGAAAGGACATGAGAACATAGAGAATAGAACCCCAGAACCCAGAAGGCCCTTTGTCCAGAGAATAGAGAGTGACAGAGCAGAGAGGGACCTCGAAACCTAGAACATGGAATGCTGGAGCTGAGAGGTGCCTTAGAGAAGAGAATATTAGGGTAAGGGAGGACCTTAGAACATAAAAGGGCAGAGTGAGGAGGGGCCTTAGAACACAGAACACTGAGAATGCCAAAACAGGGAGGGCTCGAAACCTGCAACATAGAATGTCAGAGGGAGTCTTGGGTCATGAAACAGATTGAGAGTCCATCAGAAGAGAAATGTGATGTGGGTAGAGACCACTCCATCATGGTGGCTCTGTGGTGGTAAGAACCTGGAATGTTGAAGACAGAATATCACCTAGAGCAGTCTAGAACTTCTCGGCACAGTGCCTGGTACATAGCATGGACCCGATAAAGCCTTGTTGCTTGGCTGATTGATTATTATCACAGAAAACAAAGCACAGCAGAGCCAAGAGGGATCTTGGGCCAAGAACAGATTGCTTCAGTACTTGGAGGGCCCTTATGAGTGAGATCATGCCAGAGCTGGGCAGAACTGGAAAGACCCATTTCATCCACCCCTTGATTTTACAGGTGGGGAGATTAGGCTCAGGAGAGAGCAATGACTCATCCAAGAGCTGACTCCAGCCTAGCAAAGGAGACACAACAGGGATGAGGAACTCCACCTTCCTTGGCCCCTGTGTCCCAAGTCTACAGTCTTTCCATTTCCCAAAGCCTTGAGGTCTCCAGAAGTGGGACACAGGGGAGACACCTGGTCACGCTCCTTGCTGGCCATCCTGGCCACCTGGAGCTGGTCACCTGGAAGAATGGGAGGACCTAGGAGAAGGACCACAGGGGTGAAGAGCCCAGATGTAGAGATAGATGGGAAATCAATGTTCTTCCTGGTATAACAGAGAAGGGAAGGAGGCCCCACGGTGACACAGCTAGTCAGAGCCCGAAGCACATTCCAGTTCTTCCTAACTCCAAGTCGAGAATTCCATCTGCTACAACCGACGATGTCTTCTCAATGAGGACCATGTAGCTTGTTATCATTCCTGCACTTGAGACAGGAGCAGAAGAATCCCAGACCTCAGATTTCATCACTGCTACTCTGTGACCTCTGGCAAAGCACACGGAATCTCACCCTGCTCTTTGAAATGAGAGTCATTGTCCATGTTGTCCCCCAAAGCTTTTCCAGTCCAGAATTACATGGCTCATGTACTAGGGTTCTTCCCAACTCTTAGACCTTCTATTCTAAGGTTCCTCTTAGTCATGACATTTCAGGTTGTAGGTTTGGGCTCTGAAATTCTATATTCTATGTCCTAAGACCTCCTCCCATCTTTGTCCATGTTCTATGTTCTAAGACTTCTCCCAGCTTTGACTGTCCATGTTCTCTGTTCTAAGACTCCTCCCAGCTGTGAATTTCCACATTCTATGTTCTAAGACCCCTCCTAGCTGTGACTTTCTGTGTTCTCAGCTTTGGCATTCCGTGTTCCCTGTTCTAAGGTCTCTTCTAGACTTGACACTACTTTCAATTATCTGCAATTACTGATTTACATCATGTAAGAAGGGCAGGAGGTAGATGAAGAGACCAGCAACAATGTTATATGAGATGGGACTGGGGATGTCTTGCCTGAAGGTGAGGGAGGTCGTAAGCATCTCTGCACTACCTAACATGGGCCAAGCACTTTTACAAATATTCATTCCCTCGATCCTCACAAGGACCCTGTGACATGGGGTCCCCCATTTTGCAATTGGGGAACAAAGGCAAACAGAGGTTAAATAACTTGCTCAGGGTCACCTGGTTAGTAAGCGTTTGAGGTCTCTGTCTTCCTGAGTCCAGGCCCAGCCATCGTTAAAGATGAGAAGGGGCCTTTGGTCCTGGATCCAATACTTTTGAGTTGAGTAGAAGGCCTGCATCCCATGAGACTAACTGGATTCAAGGTTTTTGTTGGAATCTCTCCCACCTTTCCAAGGTCAAGCAGAAACACACGATTGTCCAGCTGCTTTCAAGTCATTTTCCTGGAGCCAACGTTGTGTTTTTCATCCTTTGGGGCCTGGTTCATGAGAGTGGCTGGAGCTTCTAGGCCCTGACCTTCTTGGGGAGGAGAAGAACAAGGTCAGGGTGCCCTGGAAGGTCTGGAGGGATCAGATAGAGCAGTGCCAACCCACTTAGAAGAAGAGAGAGTGAACCCCGTCCCGAGAGAAGCCTGGACTGCTGCCAGGAGGCCCCAAAAGTCTTCTTGCCAAAACACCAAGAGAAGGCTAATGGTCTGCAGGTATCAGAAGGACTTTCTTGTGTAAAGATAATGGCTCAAACTTATGGGAGGCTAGGAGGTTTGCCAAGTGTTTCTTCACAGATTGTGTGTGTGTGTGTGTGTGTGTGTGTGTGTGTGTGTGTGTGTGTGAGAGAGAGAGAGAGAGAGAGAGAGAGAGAGAGACAGAGACAGAGACAGAGACAGAGACAGAGACAGAGACGCAGAGACACAGACAGACACAGACAGAGAGACAGAGAGAGAATCACTGCAAAGAGTATACTGCTAATGTTAGAGACAGGGATGTGAGGTTCAGGGAAGGGCTTTGTCCTGCCACAGACACATCATTATTATGTGGCTAACAGAGGATTTGTGGCATGTCTGAGGGCATCAGAAACCTTCCCCTGATGCCACCTAAAACCAGGAAGGTGATCCAAGGATTGGCACCCCCATTTCTGGGTGAGGACACAGACTACAGAGGGGAAGGCACTTCAAGGACTTGGAGCTTGAAGGAAGGTGAGAGGTCACTTGGACATTGCAGAGATGAGAAAATGGGCTGACTCAGCTGCTCAGCTAAGAGGTCCCCACAAAGTATTATGTCCAGTTTCCAAACATAGATTTTCTTACTTGAGGCAGTGTGATGGTTTGGGGTTAGAGCCAATGAGGTCCTATTCTTATTCTGCCACTCCCAGATCCTTTGACTTTGCACATGTCACCTTATCCACACCGTGCCTCAGTTTCCCCTTCTGTAAAATGAATTTTATCAGAAATTATATATGAGGTCCCTTCCAGTCATAAGTCTAAGACATTGCTATAAACCACAAGCTCTTTCCTATTCAATTCCACTTAACAAGCATTTATCAAATATCTACTCTATGTCTGACACTTTTTTTGGTGAGCCAATTGGGGTTAAGTGACTTGCCCAGGGTCACACAGCTAGTAAGTGTTAAGTGTCTGAGGCTGGATTTGAACTCAGGTACTCCTGACTCCAGGGCTGGTGCTCTATCCACTGTGCCACCTAGCTGCTCCCTATGTCTGACACTCTCAAGAGCTGGAAATATACAGAAGCAAATTCAATCATTTTTGCCCTCAAGTAACTTCTACTCTATTTGGGATATTCATGGACATAGGTAAGTACATATGAAACATAGTATCGGGATTAGGGACCTGTGACTTCATTGCTATAGAGGACTCCCAGGTGAGGAAACTCCCCCTACCAATGCAGGTCAGTCCCTTTATAGTTTTAGACACTTGCCTTGAGCATGTGGGGTGAAGTGGTGCTTGCCTAAGGTCCCTCATCTGTCAATCCCCAAATGAATAATAGATATAGTGCTTACAGTGGGGATGAGGGCATTGGTCTTAATGGCTCTCGTCTCTACATACTTCACCTCCTGGGGCAGCCATAGACTAGCCCCTCCCATTACCAATACCACCACCCTTTGGAAACTTAGAATGTCTCAGGAAGAAGAATTTTTGCAGAACCCTGAGAAAATTCTCCAAGGAGGCAAGTCCTGACCAGAACTGGTCAGAATGGCATCCATTCTCTCTTTCCAGGAAATTTCAAGGAGTTTCCAAGAAGGTGGGAGGACCCCAAGAGTCTGGAGATAAACACTGAACTTTGCTGTGCACTTGTGAACAGTCTTTGGGAACTCCTGAGAAACGCACACAGGGACTTTCTCAGAATAGTGGCTCCTTCATCACCTGATTCTCAGCCACCCACTCCTGGGCTCTGCCTCACCTCAACCAGCCAAATGCTCAGAGGGACTCAGAACTGGGCGGGAACTTAGAGAATATGTAGCAGTCAATCAATCCCTCTGAAAGCATTTATAAAGCATCCACTGTGTTCCAGGCACTCTGATGGAGAGACCAAGGAGGAAATAATCCCTCCCCACTCATGAGTTTACATTATTTTGGGGGAAACAAGTATATACTCAAATACATGCATACAGACACATAAACTTATGAAACATAAGGTAGTTTGGGTTATCAGGAAAAGCCTCATGATGATGCTAGACTAAAACTTAGGGAAGAAACTGGGGCTGGAAGTCAGACACTTGGGAGTCATATGCATGGAGATCGTAATAAAATCTGTGGGAGCTATTGAGTTCAGCTGCAAACTGATGATGTTCCAAAAAGCACCTTTGCCACCATGGCGGACCAATGTGCGACCTGCTTAGGTGGCTAGGTGTCTCCAGAGTGCACAGAGTGCTTGGCTTGGAGTTGGGAAGACTCATCTTCCTAATTTCAAACCTGGTCTCAGTCACTTACGAGCTGTGTGACCCTGGGCAAGTCACTTAACGCTGTTTGCTTCAGTTTTCTCATCTGTAAAATGCACTGGAGAAGGAAATGGGAAACAAATTCAGTATCTTTGCCAAGAAAACATCAAACTGAGGTCAGGAAGAATCAGACATGACAACAAAAACAAAACCTGTTTATTCCATTTCCAAATGATACAGAACTAGGAATAATAACTAACACAAAGGGTAAGAGAATTTGGAAAGATGGTGACAGGCTTGCATCTTGAACCAAATGGATACCGTTCCTTTTAACAGGGAGAAATGTAAAGTTTTACGTCCAGAATCAAACAGTCAGTTTCCCAAGCCCAAGACAGTGAACGTGGCTAGATAGAACATCTGAGAAAGACTTGAGGGTTGTAGGGAAATGGGAATTTCCTCTAAGTCAACAGTGTGTGATATGGGAGCCAGAAAAAAGCCAATGTGATTTGTATAAAGAGGGAGAGAAGTGTGTGTGCGTGCATGCATGCATGCATGTGTGTGTGTGTGACATTGCAGGAAGATATTTCTCTCAAACATTTTAAAATATACATATCTGGCTTTCATTACCTGGATAATTCTATTTTATGCATGCTTCATTGCCTCCAAATGCTGAATAAGTGAGTGGTTTGTAGAGTGAGCAGCCATAATTCATGGAGGTCATTCATGTATAATTCATAGGGACACAGAATGACAGGTCAAGGCAGTTATTATCTGCTGACTGAACAAGCCAATCAATGTTGCTTTTCCAAAGGACACCAGGGAGATTGAAAGGAGTATTCTCCAGGAATCTCCTCTTGGTGTATGGGGCAGAAGACTGGATCTGGAACCCAGAGAGCCGGGTGCTGATCATGGCATAGCCTGACTGTTTGATCATAAACAAGTTAATTCATATCATTAATTAGTTCAACTTTCCATGATAATCCACAGAACTCCTGAAAGTGTCTGGTAAAACCACCTAATTTTGTGGATGAGAAATCAAGTCTAGAAGTGATGATTAATTTTCTATGGTCATCCATCTAGTCAGTAGCAGAACCAGGATCTTTTTTTTTTTTTTTTTGGTGTGTGGGGGGGTAATTTTTATTGATATCTTTTGTTTTTAAGTCACTTTTATCCCAAGCTTCTCTGGACAGGCCCAGGTCACCCAACATGGAAACGACATTGAGGGGCCTCTTGAGGATGCCCAGTTTGCCTACCATGGAGCCTGTGGTTTCCTCTGCCCCTCAGGCTGTGGTAGTAGCTTCCTTTCTTTTTTTTGTGGGGCAATGAAGGTTAAGTGACTTGCCCAAGGTCACACAGCTAGTAACTGTCAAGTGTCTGAGGCTAGATTTTGAACTCAGGTCCTCCTGAATCCAGGGCCAGTGCTTTATCTACTGCGCCACCTAGCTGCCCCTAATTTAATTTTTAAAAATTTTTTAGGTTTTCTTTCTTATATCACCCTCTATGCCTCTCCTTGTCAGAACAAGTTCCCACACAAATGGATCCTTGGGACCTTGAATGACTGAGGGAAGGGTCAGCAAATTGAAATGGAAAGAATTCTAGGCCAGGAGGCCCAAGATAAGGAGAGGGGTGGAGAGAGAGCTCCAGCTGCCCTTTGGGAATTCGAGGGGCAAAGATTACAGCCAATATTCTTATTACAGCATCATACACCTCAGACCGCAAGCCTGTGAGAAAGGGCTACAGGCTTTATTACCCTCATTTTATGAGGCTTAGGGAATTAAGTAGGACAGCCAAGGCCACATAAGTCATGGAGCCAGGATTCAAACCCAAGCCTCCCTTGCTAGCTACTCTAACATGCTACTTCTTGGCAGGGTAGTTGGTTCTGGCATCGAACCCAAACTATCCCTCTGATGATTTCAGGTCATTTTCTTCCCTTCAGTGGAGGCAGAGATGGGAAGGTCATGACCCCTTGGAGCAGCCAAGGCCACAAAGATAAGAGCTGACAGATGCCTCGGTCACCCACAGAGGAAGCAAGAGGCCCCCGAGCCCCTGATCCCCGGCTAATCTTTGTGGAAGGGGCCATTCCAGGCCAGAGAGCAGGCTGAGAGTCTGGAGCCAGTTCACCTGCTTCAGAAGGGGCGTGCCGGACTGTGGGGACAAAGAAAAGGAGGCTGTCCAGATAGATGCCTGAGGAGAGAAGGCCGGGTCCCAGGCAGGGCCCTGGGACAGCCAGGCCCTCCTCGGGTGGCTCAAGGTGGCCATTGGGCCTTCCAGGGGCCCATCTGAGGGGGAGCACTGGCACAGGGCTCATCAGTGGGACCTGGCCCTCAAGCCCAATCCCCCCCCCTTGCCAATCGCCCCTCTTGGCTGCTGGCTCTTCCTTTTGGGGCCAGACAGAACAAGGCCGATCCTCTTCCCAGGGCAGACCTTCAAATACTTTCTTTTTTTCTCTTCTTTTCTCTTCTTTTCTTTCTTTTTTTTTCAGGGCAATGAAGGTTAAGTGACTTGCCCAGGGTCACACAGCTAGTAAGTGTCAAGTGCCTGAGATTGGATTTGAACTCAGGTCCTCCTGAATCCAGGGCTACTGCTTTATCCACTGTGCCACCTTGCTGCCCCCCTTCAAATCCATTCAAACAGACTTCCCATGGCTTCTCCTTTCCAAGCCTCAGGCACACAAGAGACCCTCCTCTGATATGATCTCTAGACCCTTCAGCATCCTGGTCCGTCCCCTCCAGCTGCTCAGCCCAGTGTGGGGGGAAAAGGGAACAAAGGAAGTCCAGAGGCGGTGAG